>NW_027189132.1:2134162-2145969 GCF_040958095.1 Procambarus clarkii
TGTGTGTGTGTGTGTCTCACAGGGTACAGTGTGTGTGTGTGTGTGTCTCACAGGGTACAGAGTGTGTGTGTGTGTCTCACAGGGTACAGTGTGTGTGTGTGTCTCACAGGGTACAGTGTGTGTGTGTGTCTCACAGGGTACAGTGTGTGTGTGTGTCTCACAGGGAACAGTGTGTGTGTGTGTGTGTGTCTCACAGGGTACAGTGTGTGTGTGTGTGTGTCTCACAGGGTACAGTGTGTGTGTGTGTGTGTGTGTGTGTGTGTGTGTCTCACATGGTACAGTGTGTGTGTGTTTGTCTCACAGGGTACAGTGAGTGTGTGTGTGTCTCACAGGGTACAGTGTGTGTGTGTGTCTCACAGGGTACAGTGTGTGTGTGTGTCTCACAGGGTACAGTGTGTGTGTGTGTGTGTCTCACAGGGTACAGTGTGTGTGTGTGTGTGTCTCACAAGGTACAGTGTGTGTGTGTGTGTCTCACAGGGTACAGTGTGTGTGTGTGTGTGTGTGTGTGTGTGTGTGTGTGTGTGTGTCTCACAGGGTACAGTGTGTGTGTGTGTCTAACAAGGTACAGTGTGTGTGTGTGTCTCACAGGGTACAGTGTGTGTGTGTGTCTCACAGGGCACAGTGTGTGTGTGTCTCACAGGGTACAGTGTGTGTGTGTGTCTCACAGGGTACAGTGTGTGTGTGTGTCTCACAGGGTACAGTGTGTGTGTGTGTCTCACAGGGTACAGTGTGTGTGTGTGTGACTCACAGGGTACAGTGTGTGTGTGTGTGTCTCACAGGGTACAGTGTGGGTGTGTATCTCACAGGGTACAGTGTGTGTGTGTCTCACAGGGTACAGTGTGTGTGTGTGTCTCACAGGGTATAGTGTGTGTGTGTGTGTGTGTCTCACAGGGTACAGTGTGTGTGTGTGTCTCACAGGGTACAGTGTGTGTGTGTGTCTCACAGGGTACAGTGTGTGTGTGTGTCTCACAGGGTACAGTGTGTGTGTGTGTCTCACAGGGTACAGTGTGTGTGTGTCTCACAGGGTACAGTGTGTGTGTGTGTCTCACAGGGTACAGTGTGTGTGTGTGTCTCACAGGGTACAGTGTGTGTGTGTGTCTCACAGGGTACAGTGTGTGTGTGTGTGTATCACAGGGTACAGTGTGTGTGTGTGTGTCTCACAGGGTACAGTGTGTGTGTGTATCTCACAGGGTACAGTGTGTGTGTGTCTCACAGGGTACAGTGTGTGTGTGTGTCTCACAGGGTATAGTGTGTGTGTGTGTGTGTGTCTCACAGGGTACAGTGTGTGTGTGTGTGTGTGTGTGTGTGTGTGTGTGTGTGTGTGTGTGTGTGTGTGTGTGTGTGTGTGTGTGTGTGTGTGTCTCACAGGGTACAGTGTGTGTGTGTGTGTGTGTGTGTGTGTGTGTGTGTCTCACAGGGTACAGTGTGTGTGTGTGTCTCACAGGGTACAGTGTGTGTGTGTGTCTCACAGGGTACAGTGTGTGTGTGTGTCTCACAGGGTACAGTGTGTGTGTGTGTCTCACAGGGTACAGTGTGTGTGTCTCACAGGGTACAGTGTGTGTGTGTGTGTCTCACAGGGTACAGTGTGTGTGTGTGTGTGTCTCACAGGGTACAGTGTGTGTGTGTGTCTCACAGGGTACAGTGTGTGTGTGTGTGTGTCTCACAGGGTACAGTGTGTGTGTGTCTCACAGGGTACAGTGTGTGTGTGTACTCACCTAATTGTGCTTGCGGGGGTTGAGCTCTGGCTCTTTGGTCCCGCCTCTCAACCGTCAATCAACTGGTGTACAGATTCCTGAGCCTATTGGGCTCTATCATATCTACATTTGAAACTGTGTATGGAGTCAGCCTCCACCACATCACTTCCTAATGCATTCCATTTACTAACTACTCTGACACTGAAAAAGTTCTTTCTAACGTCTCTGTGACTCATTTGGGTACTCAGCTTCCACCTGTGTCCCCTTGTTCGCGTCCCACCAGTGTTGAATAGTTCATCCTTGTTTACCCGGTCTATTCCCCTGAGGATTTTGTTGGTTGTGATCATGTCCCCCCTTACTCTTCTGTCTTCCAGTGTCGTGAGGTGCATTTCCCGCAGCCTTTCCTCATAACTCATGCCTCTTAGTTCTGGGACTAGTCTAGTAGCATACCTTTGGACTTTTTCCAGCTTCGTCTTGTGCTTGACAAGGTACGGGCTCCATGCTGGGGCCGCATACTCCAGGATTGGTCTTACATATGTGGTGTACAAGATTCTGAATGATTCCTTTCACAGGTTCCTGAACGCCGTTCTGATGTTAGCCAGCCTCGCATATGCCGCAGACGTTATTCTCTTTATGTGGGCTTCAGGAGACAGGTTTGGTGTGATATCAACTCCTAGATCTTTCTCTCTGTCTGTTTCATTAAGTACTTCATCTCCTATTCTGTATCCTGTGCCTGGCCTCCTGTTTCCATTTCCTAGTTTCATTACTTTGCATTTACTCGGGTTAAACTTCAACAGCCATTTGTTGGACCATTCACTCAGTCTATCCAGGTAATCTTGTAGCCTCCTACTATCATCCTCTGTTTCAATCCTCCTCATAATTTTTGCATCGTCGGCAAACATTGAGAGGAGCGAATCTATACCCTCTGGGAGATCATTTACATATACCAGAAACAGTATAGGTCCAAGGACTGACCCCTGCGGGACTCCACTTGTGACGTCTCGCCAATCTGAAACCTCACCCCTCACACAGACTCGTTGTCTCCTGTTGCTTAGGTATTCCTCAATCCACCGGAGTACCTTCCCTCTCACTCCAGCCTGCATCTCCAACTTTCGCACTAGCCTCTTGTGTGGCACTGTATCAAAGGCTTTCTGACAATCCAAAAATATGCAGTCTGCCCACCCTTCTCTTTCTTGCCTTATTTTTGTTGCCTGGTCGTAGAATTCAAGTAACCCTGTGAGGCAGGACCTGCCATCCCTGAACCCATGTTGATGCTGTGTTACAAAGTTCCTTCGCTCCTTATGCTCCACTAGTTTTTTTCGCACAATCTTCTCCATCAGCTTGCATGGTATGCAGGTTAGGGACACTGGCCTGTAGTTCAGTGCCTCCTGTCTATCCCCTTTCTTGTATATCGGGACTACGTTAGCTGCTTTCCAAATATCTGGCAGTTCCCCTGTTGCCAGTGATTTGTTATACACTATGGAGAGTGGTAGGCTCAGTTCTCTTGCTCCTTCCTTTAGAACCCAAGGGGAGATTCCATCTGGGCCTATAGCCTTTGTCACGTCCAACTCTAGTAAACACTTCCTTACTTCCCCACTGGTAATCTCAAACTCTTCCAGTGGTTCCTGGTTAGCTATTCCCTCACTTACCTCTGGAATTTCTCCTTGTTCTAAGGTGAAGACCTCCTGGAATTTCTTATTCAATTCCTCACACACTTCCTTGTCATTTGTAGTGAATCCTTCCGCCCCTATCCTTAATCTCATAACCTGTTCCTTTACTGTTGTTTTTCTCCTAATGTGGCTATGCAACAATTTAGGCTGAGTCTTTGCCTTGCTTGCGATGTCATTTTCGTATTGTCTTTCTGCCTCTCTTCTCATCCTGACATATTCATTCCTGGCATTCTGGTATCTTTCTCTGCTCTCCAGTGTCCTGTTATTCCTATAGTTTCTCCATGCCCTTTTACTTTGCTGCTTAGCTAGCCTACATCTTTGATTAAACCATGTGTTTCTCATCTTCATTTCTCAGTTTTCCTTTTGGACTGGGACAAACTTGTTCGCTGCGTCCTTGCACTTCTGCGTGATGTAATCCATCATATCTTGGGCCGTCTTTCCCCTGAGCTCTGTTTCCCATGCTATATCTGTTAGGAATTTTCTTATCCCCTCATAGTTTCCCTTTCGGTATGCTAACCTTTTGGTTTCGGTATCCCTCCTCGAGTTCAATAACCCTTCTTCAATCAAGTACTCAAACACCAGTACACTGTGGTCGCTCATTCCTACTGGGTCCTCAAAACCGATTTCTCTTATGTCGGAGTCGTTCAGAGTGAAGACTAGGTCGAGTCTCGCTGGTTCGTCATTGCCTCTCATCCTTGTGGGTTCTCCGACATGCTGGGTTAAAAAGTTGCTTGTCACCACCTCCAATAGTTTGGTTCTCCACGTATCCTCGCCTCCATGCGGTTCCTGGTTCTCCCAGTCAATCTTTCCGTGATTGAAGTCGCCCATGATGAGCAGGTGGGATCTATTTCTACAGGTAGCAGAGGCTGCCCTCTCAATTATAGTGTTAACTGCCTTGTTGTTGTTTTCATACTCTTGACTGGGTCTCCTGTCATTTGGTGGAGGGTTGTATATTACTGCTACTACTATTCTTGGTCCTCCCATTGTTATGGTGCCTGCTATGTAGTCTCTGAACTCATCACAGCCCGGGATGGCCATCTCCTTAAAACTCCATTCCCTTCTCATGAGTAGGGCCACTCCGCCTCCTCCTCTACCTTCCCTCTCTTTCCTTATTACTGTATACTCCTGGGGAAACACGGCATTCGTTATGATTCCAGAGAGTTTTGTTTCAGTGAGTCCGATTACATCTGGGTTAACTTCTTGTGCTCTTTCCCTTAGTTCACTTGTCTTGCTTGTGATCCCATCTATGTTCGAGTACATCACCCTGAAACTGACTCTCTTCTGCTTCTTTTCTGGGGGGGACCTTTGGGATCTGGGGTGAGTGGGAACTGGGGGGACCTGGCATGGGGGGATTGGTGGAGGAGGGAGGGCTTGGGGTGGTGGGGGAGAGGGGGAGGGTACAGGGGGTGGATAAGAGGGGGAGGGTACAGTGGGTGGATAAGAGGGGGAGGGTACAGGGGGTGGGTAAGAAAGGGAGGGTTGGGGAAGCATGGGGGGAGGAGAGGCTGTGGGGGATAGGGGAGATGGGGGGGCTTGGGGGGAGAGAAAAGGGTGGAGGGCTTGGGGGGCGTGGGGGAAAAGGGAGGGCTGAGGTGGGTGAGGAAGAGGGGAGGGTTTAGGGGAGTGGGGGAGAGGGGAAGAATTAGGTGGGGTGGGGGAGAGTGGGGGGCTTAGGGGGGAGGGGGGGAAGGGAGGGCATGGGGGTGGGAGAGATGGGAAGGCATGTGGGAGAAGGGAGGGCATGGGGGATGGGGGGGAAGGGAGGTCCTGGGGAGAGGGGTGAGGGGGAGAAGGGGGGTGAGTGGGGGGAGGGGCTTGGGTGGGGGGAGGGTGCCCTAGGTGGGTACTTAGTGGGGGGCTGACAGGGGATGGGGCAGGTTGGGTGTCTGTTGGGTAGAATTTGGGGGTGGTGAGCCAATCCCTGTGGCTGTTGCACTGTTTGAGGAGGGTTCTCCACTTCGCTCTGGGATTGTAGGGTTCTGCGTTGTGGTACTCTAATTTCCTTCTCTCTCCCTGCGCTCCTTCCTCGCGTCTGCTGTCCGTATTCTCTCTTCCCTTGTCATATCCCTCTGCAGGAATATTTTCTTGAACTTCTCTACACCTTTTAGACAACACTTCCTTGCTAGTAGTTCCTCTTTCGCGATTTGTGTGTGTGTGTGTGTGTGTTTGTGTGTGTGTGTACTCACCTAATTGTACTCACCTAATTGTGTGTGTGTGTGTGTGTGTGTGTGTGTGTGTGTGTGTGTGTGTGTGTGTGTGTGTGTGTGTGTGTGTGTGTGTGTGTGTCTCACAGGGTACAGTTTTTTTTTTGTACTCGCCTAATTGTGCTTGCGGGGGTTGAGCTTTGGCTCTTTGGTCCCGCCTCTCAACTGTCAATCAACTGGTGTACAGATTCCTGAGCCTACTGGGCTCTATCATACCTACATTTGAAACTGTGGATGGAGTCAGCCTCCACCACATCACTTCCTAGTGCATTCCATTTATTAACTACTCTGACACTGAAAAAATTCTTTCTAACGTCTCTGTGGCTCATCTGGGTACTAAGTTTCCACCTGTGTCCCCTTGTTCGTGTCCCACCCGTGCTGAAGAGTTTGTCTTTGTCCACCCTGTCAATTCTCCTGAGAATTTTGTAGGTGGTTATCATGTCTCCCCTTACTCCTCTGTTTTCCAGGGATGTGAGGTTCAGCTCCTTTAGCCTTTCCTCGTAGCTCAATCCTCTCAGTTCCGGGACGAGCCTGGTGGCATACCGCTGAATCTTCTCTAACTTTGCTTGTGTTTAACTAGGTATGGACTCAAGGCTGGAGCTGCATACTCCAGGATTGGTCTTACATAAGTGGTATACAGGGTTCTGAAAGATTCCTTACACAAGTTTCTGAAGGCAGTTCTTATGTTGGCCAGTCTAGCATATGCCGCTGATGATATTCTTTTGATGTGGGCCTCTGGGGACAGGTTCGGTGTGATATCAACCCCCAGACCCTTCTCTCTATTTGATTCTTGCAGGATTTCCCCTCCCAGATGATACCTTGTGATCAGCCTCCTGCTCCCTTCGCCTAATTTCATCACCTTACACTTTCCAGAGTTGAACTTCAGCAGCCATTTTCTAGACCATTCCTCCAGTTTATCCAGGTCATCCTGTAGTCTCTGTCTATCTTCATCCGTCTTGATTCTTCTCATAATTTTTGCATCATCAGCAAACATCGAGAGGAATGAGTCTATACCCTCTGGAAGATCGTTCACATATATTAGAAACAGGATGGGTCCAAGTACTGAGCCCTGTGGGACTCCGCTGGTGACATCTCGCCACTCTGATGTCTTCCCCCTCACCGTTACTCGCTGTTTCCTGTTGCTTAAGTACTCCCTTATCCACTGGAGCACCTTCCCTTTTACTCCTGCCTGTTGCTCCAACTTTTTTAACAGCCTTTTATGGGGTACTGTGTCGAAGGCTTTTTGGCAATCCAGGAAAATGCAGTCGGCCCACCCTTCTCTTTCCTGCCTAATTTTCGTTGCCTGGTCATAAAATTCTATTAAACCTGTGAGGCACGATTTACCATCTCTGAACCCATGTTGGTGGTGCGTTACAAAGTTATTTCCCTCCAGATGCTCTACGAGCCTTTTCCTCACGATCTTCTCTAGCACCTTGCATGGTATACAAGTTAAGGAAACTGGCCTGTAATTCAGTGCCTCTTGCCTGTCACCCTTTTTGTATATTGGGACCACGTTAGCTGTCTTCCAACTTTCTGGTAAGTCTCCTGTTTCCAGTGACCTGTTATACACCATAGAGAGTGGCACACTTAGTGCTTCTGCACCTTCCTTTAGTATCCATGGTGAGATTCTATCAGGCCCAACAGCCTTTGTCACATCTAGCTCCAGCAGGCACCTTTTGATCTCATCACTGGTGAGGTCAAATTCCTCCAAGGTTTCCAAGGTTTCCAAGGTTGCCGCCTCCTCATTTAGTGCAGGGGCTTCTCCTTGTTCTATTGTGAAGACCTCCTGGAATCTCTTGTTGAGTTCTTCACACACCTCCTTGTCATTCTCTGTGTATCTGTTCTCCCCTTTCCGCAGCTTCATCACTTGTTCCTTCACTGCTGTTTTCCTCCTGATATGGCTGTGGAGCAGCTTTGGTTGGGTCTTGGCTTTACTCGCGATGTCATTTTCAAACTGTCTCTCTGCTTCCCTCCTCACTCTGATGTACTCATTTCTGGCCCTCTGGTACCTCTCCCTGCTCTCTGGTGTTCTGTTATTTATGTAGTTTCTCCATGTTCTTTTACTCAGTTGTTTCGCTACCTTACATTCCTGGTTGAACCATGGGTTTTTCTGTTGTTTTTCGTTTTTCTCCTTTTGGACGGGGATAAACCTGTCTGCAGCTTCCTGGCACTTTTGGGTGACAATATCCATCATGACCTGCACATTCTTGTCTCTAAGTTCTGTTTCCCATGGTATTCCCATTAGGAAGTTCCTCATCTCGTCATATTTTCCTCTTCGGTAATTCAGTCTTTTCCCCTCCACTCCCATCCTTGGATAGGTTATCCCTACCTCCACCAAGTACTCAAAGGTCAGTACACTGTGGTCACTCATTCCTATGGGGGCTTCAACTTTGACTTCCCTTATTTCTGACTCATTCAGGGTGAATATTAAGTCGAGTCTAGCTGGTTCATCATTGCCTCTCATTCTTGTGGGTTCCTTGACATGCTGGCTCAGAAAATTCCTTGTTGCCACTTCCAAGAGTTTAGCTCGCCACGTATCTGCACCACCATGTGCAGACACACACAGTGTGTGTGTGTGTGTGTGTGTCTCACAGGGTACAGTGTGTGTGTGTGTGTCTCACAGGGTACAGTGTGTGTGTGTGTGTGTCTCACAGGGTACAGTGTTTGTGTGTGTGTCTCACGGGGTACAGTGTGTGTGTGTGTGTGTCTCACAGGGTACAGAGTGTGTGTGTGTGTGTGTCTCACAGGGTACAGTGTTTGTGTGTGTCTCACGGGGTACGGTGTGTGTGTGTGTGTGTCTCACAGCGTACAGTGTGTGTGTGTGTGTGTGTGTCTCACAGGGTACAGAGTGTGTGTGTGTGTGTCTCACAAGGTACAGTGTTTGTGTGTGTGTCTCACGGGGTACAGTGTGTGTGTGTGTGTGTGTCACAGGGTACAGTGTGTGTGTGTGTGTGTCTCACAGGGTACAGTGTGTGTGTGTGTGTGTCTCACAGGGTACAGTGTGTGTGTGTGTGTGTCTCACAGGGTACAGTGTGTGTGTGTGTGTGTGTGTGTGTGTGTGTGTGTGTGTGTGTGTGTGTGTGTGTGTGTGTGTGTGTGTGTGTGTGTGTGTCTCACAGGGTACAGTGTGTGTGTGTGTGTGTGTCTCACAGGGTACAGTGTGTGTGTGTGTGTGTGTGTGTGTCTCACAGGGTGCAGTGTGTGTGTGTGTGTGTGTGTGTGTGTGTGTGTGTGTGTGTGTGTGTGTGTGTGTGTGTGTGTGTGTGTGTGTGTGTGTGTGTGTGTGTGTGTGTGTGTGTGTACTCACCTAATTGTGCTTGCGGGGGTTGAGCTCTGGCTCTTTGGTCCCGCCTCTCAACCGTCAATCAACTGGTGTACAGATTCCTGAGCCTATTGGGCTCTATCATATCTACATTTGAAACTGTGTATGGAGTCAGCCTCCACCACATCACTTCCTAATGCATTCCATTTACTAACTACTCTGACACTGAAAAAGTTCTTTCTAACGTCTCTGTGGCTCATTTGGGTACTCAGCTTCCACCTGTGTCCCCTTGTTCGCGTCCCACCAGTGTTGAATAGTTCATCCTTGTTTACCCGGTCGATTCCCCTGAGGATTTTTTAGGTTGTGATCATGTCCCCCCTTACTCTTCTGTCTTCCAGTGTCGTAAGGTGCATTTCCCGCAGCCTTTCCTCATAACTCATGCCTCTTAGTTCTGGGACTAGTCTAGTAGCATACCTTTGGACTTTTTCCAGCTTCGTCTTGTGCTTGACAAGGTACGGGCTCCATGCTGGGGCCGCATACTCCAGGATTGGTCTTACATATGTGGTGTACAAGATTCTGAATGATTCCTTACACAGGTTCCTGAACGCCGTTCTGATGTTAGCCAGCCTCGCATATGCCGCAGACGTTATTCTCTTTATGTGGGCTTCAGGAGACAGGTTTGGTGTGATATCAACTCCTAGATCTTTCTCTCTGTCTGTTTCATTAAGTACTTAAGTACTTGTGTGTGTGTGTGTGTGTGTGTGTCTCACAGGGTACAGTGTGAGTGTGTGTGTCTCACAGGGTACAGTGTGAGTGTGTGTGTCTCACGGGGTACAGTGTGTGTGGGTGTGTGTTTCTCACAGGGTACAGCGTGAGTGTGTGTGTCTCACAGAGTACAGTGTGTGTGTGTGTGTGTGTGTGTGTGTGTGTGTGTGTGTGTGTGTGTGTGTGTGTGTGTGTGTGTGTGTGTGTGTGTGTGTGTGTGTGTGTATTCACCTATTTGTATTCACCTATTTGTGCTTGCGGGGGTTGAGCTCTGGCTCTTTGGTCCCGCCTCTCAACTGTCAATCAACTGGTGTACAGATTCCTGAGCCTACTGGGCTCTATCATATCTACATTTAAAACTGTGTATGGAGTCAGCCTCCACCACATCACTGCCTAATGCATTCCATCCGTTAACTACTCTGACACTAAAAAAGTTCCTTCTAACGTCTCTGTGGCTCATGTGAGTACTCAGTTTCCACACGTGTCCCCTTGTTCGCGTCCCACCAGTGTTGAATAGTTTATCCTTGTTTACCCGGTCGATTCCTCTGAGGATTTTGTAGGTTGTGATCATGTCTCCCCTTACTCTTCTGTCTTCCAGTGTCGTAAGGTGCATTTCCCGCAGCCTTTCCTCGTAACTCATGCCTCTTAGTTCTGGGACTAGTCTAGTGGCATACCTTTGGACTTTTTCCAGCTTCGTCTTGTGCTTGACAAGGTACGGGCTCCATGCTGGGGCCGCATACTCCAGGATTGGTCTTACATATGTGGTGTACAAGATTCTGAATGATTCCTTACACAGGTTCCTGAACGCTGTTCTGATGTTAGCCAGCCTCGCATATGCCGCAGACGTTATTCTTTTTATGTGGGCTTCAGGAGACAGGTTTGGTGTGATATCAACTCCTAGATCTTTCTCTCTGTTCGTTTCATTAAGTACTTCATCTCCTATTCTGTATCCTGTGTTTGGCCTCCTATTTCCACCACCTAGTTTCATTACTTTGCATTTACTCGGGTTGAACTTCAACAGCCATTTGTTGGACCATTCACTCAGTCTGTCTAGGTCATCTTGTAGCCTCCTACGATCGTCCTCAGTTTCAATCCTCCTCATAATTTTTGCATCATCGGCAAACATTGAGAGAAACGATTCTATACCCTCTGGAAGATCATTTACATATATCAGAAACAGTATAGGTCCAAGGACTGACCCCTGCGGTACTCCACTCGTAACGTCTCGCCAATCTGAGACCTCACCCCTCACACTGACTCGTTGTCTCCTGTTACTTAGGTACTCCTGTATCCAACGGAGTACCTTCCCTTTCACTCCAGCCTGCATCTCCAGTTTTTTCACTAGCCTCTTGTGTGGCACTGTCTCAAAGGCTCTCTGACAATCCAAAAATATGCAGTCTGCCCACCCTTCTCTTTCTTGCCTTATTTTTGTTGCCTGGTCGTAGAATTCAAGTAACCCTGTGAGGCAGGACCTGCCATCCCTGAATCCATGTTGATGTTGTGTTACAAAGTTCCTTCGCTCCAGATGTTCCACTAGCTTTCTTCGCACAATCTTCTCCATCAGCTTGCATGGTATGCAGGTTAGGGACACTGGCCTGTAGTTCAGTGCCTCCTGTCTATCCCCTTTCTTGTATATCGGGACTACGTTAGCTGCTTTCCAAATTTCTGGCAGTTCCCCTGTTGCCAGTGATTTGTTATACACCATGGAGAGCGGGAGGCACAGTTCTTCTGCTCCTTCCTTTAGTATCCAAGGGGAGATTCCATCTGGACCTATAGCCTTTGTCACATCCAATTCTAGTAAACACTTCCTTACTTCCCCGCTGGTAATCTCAAACTCTTCCAGTGGTTCCTGGTTAGCTATTTCCTCTCTTATCTCTGGGATTTCTCCTTGCTCCAAGGTGAAGACCTCCTGGAATTTCTTATTCAGTTCCTCACACACTTCCTTGTCGTTTGTAGTGAATCCTTCTTCCCCTAACCTTAATTTCATAACCTGTTCCTTTACTGTTGTTTTTCTCCTGATGTGGCTATGCAGCAATTTAGGCTGAGTCTTTGCCTTGCTTGCGATGTCATTTTCGTATTGTCTTTCTGCCTCTCTTCTCATCCTAACATATTCATTCCTGGCATTCTGGTATCTTTCTCTGCTCTCCAGTGTCCTGTTATTCCTATAGTTTCTCCATGCCCTTTTACTTTGCTGCTTAGCTAGCCTACATCT
>NW_027189132.1:2146469-2175619 GCF_040958095.1 Procambarus clarkii
GGTCCACACCATACCAGGTCCACACCACCAGCATCATGGTCCTCACTATACCAGGTCCAAACCACCACCAGCATCATGGTCCTCACCATACCGGGTCCACACCAGCATCATGGTCTTCACCATACCAGGTCCACACATTCAGCATCATGGTCCTCACCATACCAGGTCCACACCACCAGTATCATGGTCCTCACCACACCAGGTCCACAACAGTATCATGGTCCTCACCATACCAGGTCAACTCCACCAGCATCATGGTCCTCACCATAACAGGTCTACACCACCAGCATCATGGTCCTCACCATACCAGGTCCACACCACCAGCATCAAGGTCCTCACCATACCAGGTCCACACCACCACCAGCATCATGGTCCTCACCATACCAGGTCCACACCACCAACAGCTTTATGGTCCTCACCATACCAGGTCCACACCACCAGCATCATGACTCCACAATACAAGGTCCACACCACCAGCATCACGGTCCTCACCATACCAGGTCCACACAACCAGCATCATGGTCCTCACCATACCAGGTCCACCACCACCAGCATCAAGGTCCTCACCATACCAGGTCCACACCACTAGCATCACGGTCCCCACCATACCAGGTCCACACCACCAGCATCACGGTCCTCACCATACCAGGTCCACACCACCAGCATCATGGTCCTCACCATACCAGGTCCACACCACCACCAGCACCACGGTCCTCACCATACCAGGTCCACACCACCACCATCAAGGTCCTCGCCATACCAGGTCCACCCCACCACCAGCATCAAGGTCCTCACCATACCAGGTCCACTCCACCACCACAATCAAGGTCCTCACCATACCAGGTCCACTCCACCACCACCATCAAGTCCTCACCATACCAGGTCCACACCACCACCAGCATCACGGTCCTCACCATACCAGGTCCACACACCACCAGCATCATGGTCCTCACTATACCAGGTCCACACCACCACCAGCATCATGGTCCTCACCATACCAGGTCCACACCATCAGCATCACGGTCCTCACCATACCAGGTCCACACCACCAGCACAATGGTCCTCACCATACCAGGTCCACACCACCAGCATCATGGTCCTCACCATACCAGGTCCACACCACCAGCATCATGGTCCTCACCATACCAGGTCCACACCACCAGCATCATGGTCCTCACCATACCAGGTCCATACCACCAGCATCATGGTCCTCACCATACCAGGTCCACACCACCAGCATCACGGTCCTCACCATACCAGGTCCACACCATCAGCATCATGGTCCTCACCATACCAGGTCCACACCACCACCAGCATCATGGTCCTCACCATACCAGGTCCACACCACCAGCATCACGGTCCTCACCATACCAGGTCCACACCACCAGCATCATGGTCCTCACCATACCAGGTCAACACCACCAGCATCATGGTCCTCACCGTACCAGGTCCACACCACCACCAGCATCATGGTCCTCACCATACCAGGTCCACACCACCACCAGCATCACGGTCCTCACCATACCAGGTCCACACCACCAGCATCATGGTCCTCACCATACCAGGTCCTCACCACCAGCATCACGGTCCTCACCATACCAGGTCCACACCTCCACCAGCATCATTGTCCTCACCATACCAGGTCCACACCATCACCAGCATCATGGTCCTCACCATACCAGGTCCACACCACCAGCATCATGGTCCTCACAATACCAGGTCCACACCACCAGCATCACGGTCCTCACCATACCAGGTCCACACAACCAGCATCATGGTCCTCACCATCCCAGGTCCACACCACCACCAGCATCTAGGTCCTCACCATACCAGGTCCACACCACCAGCATCACGGTCGTCACCATACCAGGTCCACACCACCAGCATCATGGTCCTCACCATACCAGGTCCACACCACCAGCATCTCGGTCCTCACCATACCAGGGCCACACCACCACCAGCATCATGGTCCTCACCATACCAGTTCAACACCACCACCAGCATCATGGTCCTCACCATTCCAGGTCCACACCACCACCAGCATCACGGTCCTCACCATACCAGGTCCACACCACCAGAATCACGGTCCTCACCATACCAGGTCCACACCACCAGCATCATGGTCCTCACCATACCAGGTCCACATCACCACCAGCATCATGGTCCTCACCATACCAGGTCCACACCACCACCAGCATCATGGTCCTCACCATACCAGTTCCACACCACCAGCATCATGGTCCTCACCATACCAGGTCGACACCATGAGCATCATGGTCCTCACCATACCAGGTCCACTCCACAACCACCATCAAGGTCCTCACCATACCAGGACCACACCACCACCAGCTTCATGGTCCTCACATACCAGGTCCACAACACCACCAGCATCATGGACCTCACCATACCAGGTCAACACCACCACCAGCATCATGGTCCTCACCATACCAGGTTCACACCACCACTAGCATCAAGGTCCTCACCATACCAGGTCCACACCACCACCAGCATCATGGTCCTCACCATACCAGGTCCACACCACCAGCATCACGGTCCTCACCATACCAGGTCCACACCACCAGCATCATGGTCCTCACCATACCAGGTCCACACCACCAGCATCATGGTCCTCACCATACCAGGTCCACACCACCACCAGCATCAAGGTCCTCACCATACCAGGTCCACACCACCACCAGCATCATGGTCCTCACAATACCAGGTCTACACCACCACCAGCATCATGGTCCTCACCATACCAGGTCCACACCACCAGCATCATGGTCCTCACCATACCAGGTCCACACCACCAGCATCATGGTCCTCACCATACCAGGTCCACACCACCACCAGCATCAAGGTCCTCACCATACCAGGTCCAAACCACCAGCATCATGGACCTCACCATACCAGGTCCACACCACCAGCATCATGGTCCTCACCATACCAGGTCCACACCACCAGCATCATGGTTCTCACCATACCAGGTCTACACCACCAGCATCATGGTCCTCACCATACCAGGTCCACACCACACAGCATCATGGTCCTCACCATACCAGGTCCACACCACCAGCATCAAGGTCCACACCATACCAGGTCCACACCACCAGCATCATGGTCCTCACCATACCAGGTCCAAACCACCACCAGCATCATGGTCCTCACCATACCGGGTCCACACCAGCATCATGGTCCTCACCATACCAGGTCCACACCACCAGTATCATGGTCCTCACCATACCAGGTCCACACCACCAGCATCATGGTCCTCACCACACCAGGTCCACAACAGTATCATGGTCCTCACCATACCAGGTCCACACCACCAGCATCATGGTCCTCACCATACCAGGTCTACACCACCAGCATCATGGTCCTCACCATACCAGGTCCACACCACCAGCATCAAGGTCCTCACCATACCAGGTCCACACCACCACCAGCATCATGGTCCTCACCATACCAGGTCCACACCACCAACAGCTTTATGGTCCTCACCATACCAGGTCCACACCACCAGCATCATGGTCCTCACAATACCAGGTCCACACCACCAGCATCACGGTCCTCACCATACCAGGTCCACACAACCAGCATCATGGTCCTCACCATACCAGGTCCACCACCACCAGCATCAAGGTCCTCACCATACCAGGTCCACACCACCAGCATCACGGTCCCCACCATACCAGGTCCACACCACCAGCATCACGGTCCTCACCATACCAGGTCCACACCACCAGCATCATGGTCCTCACCATACCAGGTCCACACCACCACCAGCACGATGGTCCTCACCATACCAGGTCCACACCACCACCATCAAGGTCCTCGCCATACCAGGTCCACCCCACCACCAGCATCAAGGTCCTCACCATACCAGGTCCACTCCACCACCACCATCAAGGTCCTCACCATACCAGGTCCACTCCACCACCACCATCAATTCCTCACCATTCCAGGTCCACACCACCACCAGCATCATGGTCCTCACCATACCAGGTCCACACAACCAGCATCATTTTCCTCACTATACCAGGTCCACACCACCACCAGCATCATGGTCCTCACCATACCAGGTCCACACCATCAGCATCACGGTCCTCACCATACCAGGTCCACACCACCAGCATAATGGTCCTCACCATACCAGGTCCACACCACCAACATCATGGTCCTCACCATACCAGGTCCACACCACCAGCATCATGGTCCTCACCATACCAGGTCCACACCACCAGCATCATGGTCCTCACCATACCAGGTCCATACCACCAGCATCATGGTCCTCACCATACCAGGTCCACACCACCAGCATCACGGTCGTCACCATACCAGGTCCACACCATCAGCATCATGGTCCTCACCATACCAGGTCCACACCACCACCAGCATCATGGTCCTCACCATACCAGGTCCACACCACCAGCATCACGGTCCTCACCATACCAGGTCCACACCACCAGCATCATGGTCCTCACCATACCAGGTCAACACCACCAGCATCATGGTCCTCACCGTACCAGGTCCACACCACCACCAGCATCATGGTCCTCACCATACCAGGTCCACACCACCAGCATCAAGGTCCTCACCATCCCAGGTCCACACCACCACCAGCATCTAGGTCCTCACCATACCAGGTCCACACCACCACCAGCATCAAGGTCCTCACCATACCAGGTCCAAACCACCAGCATCATGGACCTCACCATACCAGGTCCACACCACCAGCATCATGGTCCTCACCATACCAGGTCCACATTACCACCACCATCAAGGTCCTCACCATACCAGGTCCACACCACCACCAGCATCATGGTCTTCACCATACCAGGTCCACACCACCACCAGCAAAATGGTCCTCACCATACCAGGTCCACACCACCACCAGCATCAAGGTCCTCACCATACCAGGTCCACACCATCACCAGCATCAAGGTCCTCACCATACCAGGTCCACACCACCAGCATCATGGACCTCACCATACCAGGTCCACACCACCACCAGCATCATGGTCCTCGCCATACCAGTTCCACACCACCACCAGCATCAAGGTCCTCACCATACCAGGTCCACACCACCAGCATCATGGACCTCACCATACCAGGTCCACACCACCACCAGCATCAAGGTCCTCACCATACCAGGTCCACACCACCACCAGCATCAAGGTCCTCACCATACCAGGTCCACACCACCAGCATCATGGTCCTCACCATACCAGGTCCACACCACCAGCATCATGGTTCTCACCATACCAGGTCTACACCACCAGCATCATGGTCCTCACCATTCCAGGTCCACACCACCAGCATCATGGTCCTCACCATACCAGGTCCACACCACCAGCATCAAGGTCCACACCATACCAGGTCCACACCACCAGCATCATGGTCCTCACCATACCAGGTCCATACCACCAGCATCATGGTCCTCACCATACCAGGTCCACACCACCAGCATCACGGTCCTCACCATACCAGGTCCACACCATCAGCATCATGGTCCTCACCATACCAGGTCCACACCACCACCAGCATCATGGTCCTCACCATACCAGGTCCACACCACCAGCATAACGGTCCTCACCATACCAGGTCCACACCACCAGCATCATGGTCCTCACCATACCAGGTCAACACCACCAGCATCATGGTCCTCACCGTACCAGGTCCACACCACCACCAGCATCATGGTCCTCACCATACCAGGTCCACACCACCACCAGCATCACGGTCCTCACCATACCAGGTCCACACCACCAGCATCATGGTCCTCACCATACCAGGTCCTCACCACCAGCATCACGGTCCTCACCATACCAGGTCCACACCTCCACCAGCATCATGGTCCTCACCATACCAGGTCCACACCATCACCAGCATCATGGTCCTCACCATACCAGGTCCACACCACCAGCATTATGGTCCTCACAATACCAGGTCCACACCACCAGCATCATGGTCCTCACCATACCAGGTCCACACAACCAGCATCATGGTCCTCACCATCCCAGGTCCACACCACCACCAGCATCTAGGTCCTCACCATACCAGGTCCACACCACCAGCATCACGGTCGTCACCATACCAGGTCCACACCACCAGCATCACGGTCCTCACCATACCAGGTCCACACCACCAGCATCATGGTCCTCACCATACCAGGTCCACACCACCACCAGCATCATGGTCCTCACCATACCAGGTCCACACCACCACCAGCACCACGGTCCTCAAAATACCAGGTCCACACCACCACCATCAAGGTCCTCACCATACCAGGTCCACAAAACCACCAGCATCAAGGTCCTCACCATACCAGGTCCACTCCACCACCACCATCAAGGTCCTCACCATACCAGGTCCACTCCACCACCACCATCAAGTCCTCAACATACCAGGTCCACACCACCACCAGCATCATGGTAATCACCATATCAGGTCCACACCACCAGCATCATGGTCCTCACCATACCAGGTTCACACCACCACCAGCATCATGGTCCTCACCATACCAGGTCCACACCACCAGCATCTCGGTCCTCACCATACCAGGGCCACACCACCACCAGCATCATGGTCCTCACCATACCAGTTCAACACCACCACCAGCATCATGGTCCTCACCATTCCAGGTCCACACCACCACCAGCATCACGGTCCTCACCATACCAGGTCCACACCACCAGAATCACGGTCCTCACCATACCAGGTCCACACCACCAGCATCATGGTCCTCACCATACCAGGTCCACACCACCACCAGCATCATGGTCCTCACCATACCAGGTCCACACCACCACCAGCATCATGGTCCTCACCATACCAGTTCCACACCACCAGCATCATGGTCCTCACCATACCTGGTCGACACCATGAGCATCATGGTCCTCACCATACCAGGTCCACTCCACAACCACCATCAAGGTCCTCACCATACCAGGACCACACCACCACCAGCTTCATGGTCCTCACATACCAGGTCCACAACACCACCAGCATCATGGACCTCACCAAACCAGGTCAACACCACCACCAGCATCATGGTCCTCACCATACCAGGTTCACACCACCACTAGCATCAAGGTCCTCACCATACCAGGTCCACACCACCACCAGCATCATGGTCCTCACCATACCAGGTCCACACCACCAGCATCACGGTCCTCACCATACCAGGTCCACACCACCAGCATCATGGTCCTCACCATACCAGGTCCACACCACCAGCATCATGGTCCTGACCATACCAGGTCCACACCACCACCAGCATCAAGGTCCTCACCATACCAGGTCCACACCACCACCAGCATCATGGTCCTCACAATACCAGGTCTACACCACCACCAGCATCATGGTCCTCACCATACCAGGTCCACACCACCAGCATCATGGTCCTCACCATACCAGGTCCACACCACCAGCATCATGGTCCTCACCATACCAGGTCCACACCACCACCAGCATCAAGGTCCTCACCATACCAGGTCCAAACCACCAGCATCATGGACCTCACCATACCAGGTCCACACCACCAGCATCATGGACCTCACCATACCAGGTCCACACCACCAGCATCATGGTTCTCACCATACCAGGTCTACACCACCAGCATCATGGTCATCACCATACCAGGTCCACACCACCAGCATCATGGTCCTCACCATACCAGGTCCACACCACCAGCATCAAGGTCCACACCAAACCAGGTCCACACCACCAGCATCATGGTCCTCACCATACCAGGTCCAAACCACCACCAGCATCATGGTCCTCACCATACCGGGTCCACACCAGCATCATGGTCCTCACCATACCAGGTCCACACCACCAGTATCATGGTCCTCACCATACCAGGTCCACACCACCAGCATCATGGTCCTCACCACACCAGGTCCACAACAGTATCATGGTCCTCACCATACCAGGTCCAAACCACCAGCATCATGGTCCTCACCATACCAGGTCTACACCACCAGCATCATGGTCCTCACCATACCAGGTCCACACCACCAGCATCAAGGTCCTCACCATACCAGGTCCACACCACCACCAGCATCATGGTCCTCACCATACCAGGTCCACACCACCAACAGCTTTATGGTCCTCACCATACCAGGTCCACACCACCAGCATCATGGTCCTCACAATACCAGGTCCACACCACCAGCATCACGGTCCTCACCATACCAGGTCCACACAACCAGCATCATGGTCCTCACCATACCAGGTCCACCACCACCAGCATCAAGGTCCTCACCATACCAGGTCCACACCACCAGCATCACGGTCCCCACCATACCAGGTCCACACCACCAGCATCACGGTCCTCACCATACCAGGTCCACACCACCAGCATCATGGTCCTCACCATACCAGGTCCACACCACCACCAGCACGAAGGTCCTCACCATACCAGGTCCACACCACCACCATCAAGGTCCTCGCCATACCAGGTCCACCCCACCACCAGCATCAAGGTCCTCACCATACCAGGTCCACTCCACCACCACCATCAAGGTCCTCACCATACCAGGTCCACTCCACCACCACCATCAATTCCTCACCATACCAGGTCCACACCACCACCAGCATCATGGTCCTCACCATACCAGGTCCACACCACCAGCATCATTTTCCTCACTATACCAGGTCCACACCACCACCAGCATCATGGTCCTCACCATACCAGGTCCACACCATCAGCATCACGGTCCTCACCATACCAGGTCCACACCACCAGCATAATGGTCCTCACCATACCAGGTCCACACCACCAACATCATGGTCCTCACCATACCAGGTCCACACCACCAGCATCATGGTCCTCACCATACCAGGTCCACACCACCAGCATCATGGTCCTCACCATACCAGGTCCATACCACCAGCATCATGGTCCTCACCATACCAGGTCCACACCACCAGCATCACGGTCGTCACCATACCAGGTCCACACCATCAGCATCATGGTCCTCACCATACCAGGTCCACACCACCACCAGCATCATGGTCCTCACCATACCAGGTCCACACCACCAGCATCACGGTCCTCACCATACCAGGTCCACACCACCAGCATCATGGTCCTCACCATACCAGGTCAACACCACCAGCATCATGGTCCTCACCGTACCAGGTCCACACCACCACCAGCATCATGGTCCTCACCATACCAGGTCCACACCACCAGCATCAAGGTCCTCACCATCCCAGGTCCACACCACCACCAGCATCTAGGTCCTCACCATACCAGGTCCACACCACCACCAGCATCAAGGTCCTCACCATACCAGGTCCAAACCACCAGCATCATGGACCTCACCATACCAGGTCCACACCACCAGCATCATGGTCCTCACCATACCAGGTCCACATTACCACCACCATCAAGGTCCTCACCATACCAGGTCCACACCACCACCAGCATCATGGTCCTCACCATACCAGGTCCTCACCACCACCAGCAAAATGGTCCTCACCATACCAGGTCCACACCACCACCAGCATCAAGGTCCTCACCATACCAGGTCCACACCATCACCAGCATCAAGGTCCTCACCATACCAGGTCCACACCACCAGCATCATGGACCTCACCATACCAGGTCCACACCACCACCAGCATCATGGTCCTCGCCATACCAGTTCCACACCACCACCAGCATCAAGGTCCTCACCATACCAGGTCCACACCACCAGCATCATGGACCTCACCATACCAGGTCCACACCACCACCAACATCAAGGTCCTCACCATACCAGGTCCACACCACCACCAGCATCAAGGTCCTCACCATACCAGGTCCACACCACCAGCATCATGGTCCTCACCATACCAGGTCCACACCACCAGCATCATGGTTCTCACCATACCAGGTCTACACCACCAGCATCATGGTCCTCACCATACCAGGTCCACACCACCAGCATCATGGTCCTCACCATACCAGGTCCACACCACCAGCATCAAGGTCCACACCATACCAGGTCCACACCACCAGCATCATGGTCCTCACCATACCAGGTCCAAACCACCACCAGCATCATGGTCCTCACCATACCGGGTCCACACCAGCATCATGGTCCTCACCATACCAGGTCCACACCACCAGCATCATGGTCCTCACCATACCAGGTCCACACCACCAGTATCATGGTCCTCACCACACCAGGTCCACAACAGTATCATGGTCCTCACCATACCAGGTCAACTCCACCAGCATCATGGTCCTCACCATACCAGGTCTACACCACCAGCATCATGGTCCTCACCATACCAGGTCCACACCACCAGCATCAAGGTCCTCACCATACCAGGTCCACACCACCACCAGCATCATGGTCCTCACCATACCAGGTCCACACCACCAACAGCTTTATGGTCCTCACCATACCAGGTCCACACCACCAGCATCATGACTCCACAATACAAGGTCCACACCACCAGCATCACGGTCCTCACCATACCAGGTCCACACAACCAGCATCATGGTCCTCACCATACCAGGTCCACCACCACCAGCATCAAGGTCCTCACCATACCAGGTCCACACCACCAGCATCACGGTCCCCACCATACCAGGTCCACACCACCAGCATCACGGTCCTCACCATACCAGGTCCACACCACCAGCATCATGGTCCTCACCATACCAGGTCCACACCACCACCAGCACCACGGTCCTCACCATACCAGGTCCACACCACCACCATCAAGGTCCTCGCCATACCAGGTCCACCCCACCACCAGCATCAAGGTCCTCACCATACCAGGTCCACTCCACCACCACCATCAAGGTCCTCACCATACCAGGTCCACTCCACCATCACCATCAAGTCCTCACCATACCAGGTCCACACCACCACCAGCATCATGGTCCTCACCATACCAGGTCCACACACCACCAGCATCATGGTCCTCACTATACCAGGTCCACACCACCACCAGCATCATGGTCCTCACCATACCAGGTCCACACCATCAGCATCACGGTCCTCACCATACCAGGTCCACACCACCAGCATAATGGTCCTCACCATACCAGGTCCACACCACCAGCATCATGGTCCTCACCATACCAGGTCCATACCACCAGCATCATGGTCCTCACCATACCAGGTCCACACCACCAGCATCATGGTCCTCACCATACCAGGTCCATACCACCAGCATCATGGTCCTCACCATACCAGGTCCACACCACCAGCATCACGGTCCTCACCATACCAGGTCCACACCATCAGCATCACGGTCCTCACCATACCAGGTCCACACCACCACCAGCATCATGGTCCTCACCATACCAGGTCCACACCACCAGCATCACGGTCCTCACCATACCAGGTCCACACCACCAGCATCATGGTCCTTACCATACCAGGTCAACACCACCAGCATCATGGTCCTCACCGTACCAGGTCCACACCACCACCAGCATCATGGTCCTCACCATACCAGGTCCACACCACCACCAGCATCACGGTCCTCACCATACCAGGTCCACACCCCACCCCCCACCTAAGTCTTCCCCTCTCCCCCACTCCCCTAAACCCTCCCCTCTTCCTCACCCACCTCAGCCCTCCCTTTTCCCCCACGCCCCCCAAGCCCTCCACCCTTTTCTCTCCCCCCAAGCCCCCCCATCTCCCCTATCCCCCACAGCCTCTCCTCCCCCCATGCTTCCCCAACCCTCCCTCTCTTACCCACCCCCTGTACCCTCCCCCTCTTATCCACCCCCTGTACCCTCCCCCTCTCCCCCACCACCCCAAGCCCTCCCTCCTCCACCAATCCCCCCGTGCCAGGTCCCCCCAGCTCCCACTCACCCCAGATCCCAAAGGTCCCCCCTAGAAAAGAAGCAGAAGAGAGTCAGTTTCAGGGTGATGTACTCGAACATAGATGGGATCACAAGCAAGACAAGTGAACTAAGGGAAAGAGCACAAGAAGTTAACCCAGATGTAATCGGACTCACTGAAACAAAACTCTCTGGAATCATAACGAATGCCGTGTTTCCCCAGG
The DNA here is from genome assembly GCF_040958095.1 of Procambarus clarkii. Lineage (NCBI taxonomy): Eukaryota > Metazoa > Arthropoda > Malacostraca > Decapoda > Cambaridae > Procambarus > Procambarus clarkii. Next base: position 2,158,494 of record NW_027189132.1, read on the forward strand.
AGTATACAGTAATAAGGAAAGAGAGGGAAGGTAGAGGAGGAGGCGGAGTGGCCCTACTCATGAGAAGGGAATGGAGTTTTAAGGAGATGGCCATCCCGGGCTGTGAGGAGTTCAGAGACTACATAGCAGGCACCATAACAATGGGAGGACCAAGAATAGTAGTAGCAGTAATATACAACCCTCCACCAAATGACAGGAGACCCAGTCAAGAGTATGAAAACAACAACAAGGCAGTTAACACTATAATTGAGAGGGCAGCCTCTGCTGCCTGTAGAAATAGATCCCACCTGCTCATCATGGGCGACTTCAATCACGGAAAGATTGACTGGGAGAACAAGGAACCGCATGGAGGCGAGGATACGTGGAGAGCCAAACTATTGGAGGTGGTGACAAGCAACTTTTTAACCCAGCATGTCGGAGAACCCACAAGGATGAGAGGCAATGACGAACCAGCGAGACTCGACCTAGTCTTCACTCTGAACGACTCCGACATAAGAGAAATCGGTTTTGAGGACCCAGTAGGAATGAGCGACCACAGTGTACTGGTGTTTGAGTACTTGATTGAAGAAGGGTTATTGAACTCGAGGAGGGATACCGAAACCAAAAGGTTAGCATACCGAAAGGGAAACTATGAGGGGATAAGAAAATTCCTAACAGATATAGCATGGGAAACAGAGCTCAGGGGAAAGACGGCCCAAGATATGATGGATTACATCACGCAGAAGTGCAAGGACGCAGCGAACAAGTTTGTCCCAGTCCAAAAGGAAAACAGAGAAATGAAGATGAGAAACCCATGGTTTAATCAAAGATGTAGGCTAGCTAAGCAGCAAAGTAAAAGGGCATGGAGAAACTATAGGAATAACAGGACACTGGAGAGCAGAGAAAGATACCAGAATGCCAGGAATGAATATGTCAGGATGAGAAGAGAGGCAGAAAGACAATACGAAAATGACATCGCAAGCAAGGCAAAGACTCAGCCTAAATTGTTGCATAGCCACATTAGGAGAAAAACAACAGTAAAGGAACAGGTTATGAGATTAAGGATAGGGGCGGAAGGATTCACTACAAATGACAAGGAAGTGTGTGAGGAATTGAAAAAGAAATTCCAGGAGGTCTTCACCTTAGAACAAGGAGAAATTCCAGAGGTAAGTGAGGGAATAGCTAACCAGGAACCACTGGAAGAGTTTGAGATTACCAGTGGGGAAGTAAGGAAGTGTTTACTAGAGTTGGACGTGACAAAGGCTATAGGCCCAGATGGAATCTCCCCTTGGGTTCTAAAGGAAGGAGCAAGAGAACTGAGCCTACCACTCTCCATAGTGTATAACAAATCACTGGCAACAGGGGAACTGCCAGATATTTGGAAAGCAGCTAACGTAGTCCCGATATACAAGAAAGGGGATAGACAGGAGGCACTGAACTACAGGCCAGTGTCCCTAACCTGCATACCATGCAAGCTGATGGAGAAGATTGTGCGAAAAAAACTAGTGGAGCATCTGGAGCGAAGGAACTTTGTAACACAGCATCAACATGGGTTCAGGGATGGCAGGTCCTGCCTCACAGGGTTACTTGAATTCTACGACCAGGCAACAAAAATAAGGCAAGAAAGAGAAGGGTGGGCAGACTGCATATTTTTGGATTGTCAGAAAGCCTTTGATACAGTGCCACACAAGAGGCTAGTGCGAAAGTTGGAGATGCAGGCTGGAGTGAGAGGGAAGGTACTCCGGTGGATAGAGGAATACCTAAGCAACAGGAGACAACGAGTCTGTGTGAGGGGTGAGGTCTCAGATTGGCGAGACGTCACAAGTGGAGTCCCGCAGGGGTCAGTCCTTGGACCTATACTGTTTCTGGTATATGTAAATGATCTCCCAGAGGGTATAGATTCGTTCCTCTCAATGTTTGCCGACGATGCAAAAATTATGAGGAGGATTGAAACAGAGGATGATAGTAGGAGGCTACAAGATGACCTGGATAGACTGAGTGAATGGTCCAACAAATGGCTGTTGAAGTTCAACCCGAGTAAATGCAAAGTAATGAAACTAGGAAGTGGAAACAGGAGGCCAGGCACAGGATACAGAATAGGAGATGAAGTACTTAATGAAACAGACAGAGAGAAAGATCTAGGAGTTGATATCACACCAAACCTGTCTCCTGAAGCCCACATAAAGAGAATAACGTCTGCGGCATATGCGAGGCTGGCTAACATCAGAACGGCGTTCAGGAACCTGTGTAAGGAATCATTCAGAATCTTGTACACCACATATGTAAGACCAATCCTGGAGTATGCGGCCCCAGCATGGAGCCCGTACCTTGTCAAGCACAAGACGAAGCTGGAAAAAGTCCAAAGGTATGCTACTAGACTAGTCCCAGAACTAAGAGGCATGAGTTATGAGGAAAGGCTGCGGGAAATGCACCTCACGACACTGGAAGACAGAAGAGTAAGGGGGGACATGATCACAACCTACAAAATCCTCAGGGGAATCGACCGGGTAAACAAGGATGAACTATTCAACACTGGTGAGACGCGAACAAGGGGACACAGGTGGAAGCTGAGTACCCAAATGAGCCACAGAGACGTTAGAAAGAACTTTTTCAGTGTCAGAGTAGTTAGTAAATGGAATGCATTAGGAAGTGATGTGGTGGAGGCTGACTCCATACACAGTTTCAAATGTAGATATGATAGAGCCCAATAGGCTCAGGAATCTGTACACCAGTTGATTGACGGTTGAGAGGCGGGACCAAAGAGCCAGAGCTCAACCCCCGCAAGCACAATTAGGTGAGTACAATTAGGTGAGTACACCACCAGCATCATGGTCCTCACCATACCAGGTCCACACCACCAGCATCACGGTCCTCACCATACCAGGTCCACACCTCCACCAGCATCATGGTCCTCACCATACCAGGTCCACACCATCACCAGCATCATGGTCCTCACCATACCAGGTCCACACCACCAGCATCATGGTCCTCACAATACCAGGTCCACACCACCAGCATCACGGTCCTCACCATACCAGGTCCACACAACCAGCATCATGGTCCTCACCATCCCAGGTCCACACCACCACCAGCATCTAGGTCCTCACCATACCAGGTCCACACCACCAGCATCACGGTCGTCACCATACCAGGTCCACACCACCAGCATCACGGTCCTCACCATACCAGGTCCACACCACCAGCATCATGGTCCTCACCATACCAGGTCCACACCACCAATAGCACCACGGTCCTCAAAATACCAGGTCCACACCACCACCATCAAGGTCCTCACCATACCAGGTCCACAAAACCACCAGCATCAAGGTCCTCACCATACCAGGTCCACTCCACCACCACCATCAAGGTCCTCACCATACCAAGTCGACTCCACCACCACCATCAAGTCCTCAACATACCAGGTCCACACCACCACCAGCATCATGGTAATCACCATACCAGGTCCACACCACCAGCATCATGGTCCTCACCATACCAGGTTCACACCACCAGCAGCATCATGGTCCTCACCATACCAGGTCCACACCACCAGCATCACGGTCCTCACCATACCAGGGCCACACCACCACCAGCATCATGGTCCTCACCATACCAGTTCAACACCACCACCAGCATCATGGTCCTCACCATACCAGGTCCACACCACCACCAGCATCACGGTCCTCACCATACCAGGTCCACACCACCAGAATCACGGTCCTCACCATACCAGGTCCACACCACCAGCATCATGGTCCTCACCATACCAGGTCCACACCACCACCAGCATCATGGTCCTCACCATACCAGGTCCACACCACCACCAGCATCATGGTCCTCACCATACCAGTTCCACACCACCAGCATCATGGTCCTCACCATACCAGGTCGACACCATGAGCATCATGGTCCTCACCATACCAGGTCCACTCCACAACCACCATCAAGGTCCTCACCATACCAGGACCACACCACCACCAGCTTCATGGTCCTCACATACCAGGTCCACAACACAACCAGCATCATGGTCCTCACCATACCAGGTCAACACCACCACCAGCATCATGGTCCTCACCATACCAGGTCCACACCACCACTAGCATCAAGGTCCTCACCATACCAGGTCCACACCACCACCTGCATCATGGTCCTCACCATACCAGGTCCACACCACCAGCATCACGGTCCTCACCATACCAGGTCCACACCACCAGCATCATGGTCCTCACCATACCAGGTCCACACCACCAGCATCATGGTCCTCACCATACCAGGTCCACACCACCACCAGCATCAAGGTCCTCACCATACCAGGTCCACACCACCACCAGCATCATGGTCCTCACAATACCAGGTCTACACCACCACCAGCATCATGGTCCTCACCATACGAGGTCCACACCACCAGCATCATGGTCCTCACTATACCAGGTCCACACCACCAGCATCATGGTCCTCACCATACCAGGTCCACACCACCACCAGCATCAAGGTCCTCACCATACCAGGTCCAAACCACCAGCATCATGGACCTCACCATACCAGGTCCACACCACCAGCATCATGGTCCTCACCATACCAGGTCCACATTACCACCACCATCAAGGTCCTCACCAAACCAGGTCCACACCACCACCAGCATCATGGTCCTCACCATACCAGGTCCACACCACCACCAGCAAAATGGTCCTCACCATACCAGGTCCACACCACCACCAGCATCAAGGTCCTCACCATACCAGGTCCACACCATCACCAGCATCAAGGTCCTCACCATACCAGGTCCACAAAACCACCAGCATCAAGGTCCTCACCATACCAGGTCCACTCCACCACCACCATCAAGGTCCTCACCATACCAAGTCCACTCCACCACCACCATCAAGTCCTCAACATACCAGGTCCACACCACCACCAGCATCATGGTAATCACCATACCAGGTCCACACCACCGGCATCATGGTCCTCACCATACCAGGTTCACACCACCAGCAGCATCATGGTCCTCACCATACCAGGTCCACACCACCAGCATCACGGTCCTCACCATACCAGGGCCACACCACCACCAGCATCATGGTCCTCACCATACCAGTTCAACACCACCACCAGCATCATGGTCCTCACCATACCAGGTCCACACCACCACCAGCATCACGGTCCTCACCATACCAGGTCCACACCACCAGAATCACGGTCCTCACCATACCAGGTCCACACCACCAGCATCATGGTCCTCACCATACCAGGTCCACACCACCACCAGCATCATGGTCCTCACCATACCAGGTCCACACCACCACCAGCATCATGGTCCTCACCATACCAGTTCCACACCACCAGCATCATGGTCCTCACCATACCAGGTCGACACCATGAGCATCATGGTCCTCACCATACCAGGTCCACTCCACAACCACCATCAAGGTCCTCACCATACCAGGACCACACCACCACCAGCTTCATGGTCCTCACATACCAGGTCCACAACACCACCAGCATCATGGACCTCACCATACCAGGTCAACACCACCACCAGCATCATGGTCCTCACCATACCAGGTCCACACCACCACTAGCATCAAGGTCCTCACCATACCAGGTCCACACCACCACCTGCATCATGGTCCTCACCATACCAGGTCCACACCACCAGCATCACGGTCCTCACCATACCAGGTCCACACCACCAGCATCATGGTCCTCACCATACCAGGTCCACACCACCAGCATCATGGTCCTCACCATACCAGGTCCACACCACCACCAGCATCAAGGTCCTCACCATACCAGGTCCACACCACCACCAGCATCATGGTCCTCACAATACCAGGTCTACACCACCACCAGCATCATGGTCCTCACCATACGAGGTCCACACCACCAGCATCATGGTCCTCACCATACCAGGTCCACACCACCAGCATCATGGTCCTCACCATACCAGGTCCACAGCACCACCAGCATCAAGGTCCTCACCATACCAGGTCCAAACCACCAGCATCATGGACCTCACCATACCAGGTCCACACCACCAGCATCATGGTCCTCACCATACCAGGTCCACATTACCACCACCATCAAGGTCCTCACCATACCAGGTCCACACCACCACCAGCATCATGGTCCTCACCATACCAGGTCCACACCACCACCAGCAAAATGGTCCTCACCATTCCAGGTCCACACCACCACCAGCATCAAGGTCCTCACCATACCAGGTCCACACCATCACCAGCATCAAGGTCCTCACCATACCAGGTCCACACCACCAGCATCATGGACCTCACCATACCAGGTCCACACCACCCCCAGCATCATGGTCCTCGCCATACCAGTTCCACACCACCACCAGCATCAAGGTCCTCACCATACCAGGTCCACACCACCAGCATCATGGACCTCACCATACCAGGTCCACACCACCACCAGCATCAAGGTCCTCACCATACCAGGTCCACACCACCACCAGCATCAAGGTCCTCACCATACCAGGTCCACACCACCAGCATCATGGTCCTCACCATACCAGGTCCACACCACCAGCATCATGGTCCTCACCATACCAGGTCCACACCACCAGCATCATGGTCCTCACCATACCAGGTCCATACCACCAGCATCATGGTCCTCACCATACCAGGTCCACACCACCAGCATCACGGTCCTCACCATACCAGGTCCACACCATCAGCATCATGGTCCTCACCATACCAGGTCCACACCACCACCAGCATCATGGTCCTCACCATACCAGGTCCACACCACCAGCATCACGGTCCTCACCATACCAGGTCCACACCACCAGCATCATGGTCCTCACCATACCAGGTCAACACCACCAGCATCATGGTCCTCACCGTACCAGGTCCACTCCACCACCAGCATCATGGTCCTCACCATAACAGGTCCACACCACCACCAGCATCACGGTCCTCACCATACCAGGTCCACACCACCAGCATCATGGTCCTCACCATACCAGGTCCACACCACCAGCATCACGGTCCTCACCATACCAGGTCCACACCTCCACCAGCATCATGGTCCTCACCATACCAGGTCCACACCATCACCAGCATCATGGTCCTCACCATACCAGGTCCACACCACCAGCATCACGGTCCTCACCATACCAGGTCCACACCATCAGCATCATGGTCGTCACCATACCAGGTCCACACCACCACCAGCATCATGGTCCTCACCATACCAGGTCCACACCACCAGCATCACGGTCCTCACCATACCAGGTCCACACCACCAGCATCATGGTCCTCACCATACCAGGTCAACACCACCAGCATCATGGTCCTCACCGTACCAGGTCCACACCACCACCAGCATCATGGTCCTCACCATACCAGGTCCACACCACCACCAGCATCACGGTCCTCACCATACCAGGTCCACACCACCAGCATCATGGTCCTCACCATACCAGGTCCACACCACCAGCATCACGGTCCTCACCATACCAGGTCCACACCTCCACCAGCATCATGGTCCTCACCATACCAGGTCCACACCATCAGCATCATGGTCCTCACCATACCAGGTCCACACCACCACCAGCATCATGGTCCTCACCATACCAGGTCCACACCACCAGCATCACGGTCCTCACCATACCAGGTCCACACCACCAGCATCATGGTCCTCACCATACCAGGTCAACACCACCAGCATCATGGTCCTCACCGTACCAGGTCCACACCACCACCAGCATCATGGTCCTCACCATACCAGGTCCACACCACCACCAGCATCACGGTCCTCACCATACCAGGTCCACACCACCAGCATCATGGTCCTCACCATACCAGGTCCACACCACCAGCATCCCGGTCCTCACTATACCAGGTCCACACCTCTACCAGCATCATGGTCCTCACCATACCAGGTCCACACCATCACCAGCATTAAGGTCCTCACCATACCAGGTCCACACCACCAGCATCATGGTCCTCACCATACCAGGTCCACACCACCACCAGCATCATGGTCCTCACCAAACAAGGTCCACACCACCACTAGCATCATGGTCCTCACCAAACCAGGTCCACACCACCACCAGTATCATGGTCCTCACCATACCAGGTCCACACCACCCCCAGCATCATGGTCCTCACCAAACCAGGTCCACACCACCACCAGCATCATGGTCCTCACCATACCAGGTCCACACCACCACCAGCATCATGGTCTTCACTATACCAGGTCCACACTACCACCAGCATCATGGTCCTCACCATACCAGGTCCACACCACCACCAGCATCATGGTCCTCACCATACCAGGTCCACACCAGCATCATGGTCCTCACCATACCAGGTCCACACCAGCATCATGGTCCTCACCATACCAGGTCCACACCACCAGCATCATTTTCCTCGCCATACCAGGTCCACATCACCAGCATCATGGTCCTCACCACACCAGGTCCACACCAGTATCATGGTCCTCACCATACCAGGTCCACACCACCAGCATCATGGTCCTCACCATACCAGGTCCACACCACCAGCATCAAGGTCCTCACCATACCAGGTCCACACCACCACCAGCATCATGGTCCTCACCATACCAGGTCCACACCACCACCAGCTTCATGGACCACACCATACCAGGTCCACACCACCAGCATCATGGTCCTCAGAATACCAGGTCCACACCACCCGCACCACGGTCCTCACCATACCAGGTCCACACAACTAGCATCATGGTCCTCACCATACCAGGTCCACACCACCACCAGCATCAAGGTCCTCACCATACCAGGTCCACACCACCACCAGCATCAAGGTCCTCACCATACCAGGTCCACACCATCACCAGCATCAAGGTCCTCACCATACCAGGTCCACACCACCAGCATCATGGACCTCACCATACCAGGTCCACACCACCCCCAGCATCATGGTCCTCGCCATACCAGTTCCACACCACCACCAGCATCAAGGTCCTCACCATACCAGGTCCACACCACCAGCATCATGGACCTCACCATACCAGGTCCACACCACCACCAGCATCAAGGTCCTCACCATACCAGGTCCACACCACCACCAGCATCAAGGTCCTCACCATACCAGGTCCACACCACCAGCATCATGGTCCTCACCATACCAGGTCCACACCACCAGCATCATGGTTCTCACCATACCAGGTCTACACCACCAGCATCATGGTCCTCACCATACCAGGTCCACACCACCAGCATCATGGTCCTCACCATACCAGGTCCACACCACCAGCATCAAGGTCCACACCATACCAGGTCCACACCACCAGCATCATGGTCCTCACCATACCAGGTCCAAACCACCACCAGCATCATGGTCCTCACCATACCGGGTCCACACCAGCATCATGGTCCTCACCATACCAGGTCCACACCACCAGCATCATGGTCCTCACCATACCAGGTCCACACCACCAGCATCATGGTCCTCACCACACCAGGTCCACAACAGTATCATGGTCCTCACCATACCAGGTCCACACCACCAGCATCATGGTCCTCACCATACCAGGTCTACACCACCAGCATCATGGTCCTCACCATACCAGGTCCACACCACCAGCATCAAGGTCCTCACCATACCAGGTCCACACCACCACCAGCATCATGGTCCTCACCATACCAGGTCCACACCACCAACAGCTTTATGGTCCTCACCATACCAGGTCCACACCACCAGCATCATGGTCCTCACAATACCAGGTCCACACCACCAGCATCACGGTCCTCACCATACCAGGTCCACACAACCAGCATCATGGTCCTCACCATACCAGGTCCATCACCACCAGCATCAAGGTCCTCACCATACCAGGTCCACACCACCAGCATCACGGTCCCCACCATACCAGGTCCACACCACCAGCATCACGGTCCTCACCATACCAGGTCCACACCACCAGCATCATGGTCCTCACCATACCAGGTCCACACCACCACCAGCACCACGGTCCTCACCATACCAGGTCCACACCACCACCATCAAGGTCCTCGCCATACCAGGTCCACCCCACCACCAGCATCAAGGTCCTCACCATACCAGGTCCACTCCACCACCACCATCAAGGTCCTCACCATACCAGGTCCACTCCACCACCACCATCAAGTCCTCACCATACCAGGTCCACACCACCACCAGCATCATGGTCCTCACCATACCAGGTCCACACCACCAGCATCATGGTCCTCACTATACCAGGTCCACACCACCACCAGCATCATGGTCCTCACCATACCAGGTCCACACCATCAGCATCACGGTCCTCACCATACCAGGTCCACACCACCAGCATTATGGTCCTCACCATACCAGGTCCACACCACTAGCATCATGGTCCTCACCATACCAGGTCCACACCACCAGCATCATGGTCCTCACCATACCAGGTCCACACCACCAGCATCATGGTCCTCACCATACCAGGTCCATACCACCAGCATCATGGTCCTCACCATACCAGGTCCACACCACCAGCATCACGGTCCTCACCATACCAGGTCCACACCATCAGCATCATGGTCCTCACCATACCAGGTCCACACCACCACCAGCATCATGGTCCTCACCATACCAGGTCCACACCACCAGCATCACGGTCCTCACCATACCAGGTCCACACCACCAGCATCATGGTCCTCACCATACCAGGTCAACACCACCAGCATCATGGTCCTCACCGTACCAGGTCCACACCACCACCAGCATCATGGTCCTCACCATACCAGGTCCACACCACCACCAGCATCACGGTCCTCACCATACCAGGTCCACACCACCAGCATCATGGTCCTCACCATACCAGGTCCACACCACCAGCATCACGGTCCTCACCATACCAGGTCCACACCTCCACCAGCATCATGGTCCTCACCATACCAGGTCCACACCATCACCAGCATCATGGTCCTCACCATACCAGGTCCACACCACCAACATCACGGTCCTCACCATACCAGGTCCACACCATCAGCATCATGGTCGTCACCATACCAGGTCCACACCACCACCAGCATCATGGTCCTCACCATACCAGGTCCACACCACCAGCATCACGGTCCTCACCATACCAGGTCCACACCACCAGCATCATGGTCCTCACCATACCAGGTCAACACCACCAGCATCATGGTCCTCACCGTACCAGGTCCACACCACCACCAGCATCATGGTCCTCACCATACCAGGTCCACACCACCACCAGCATCACGGTCCTCACCATACCAGGTCCACACCACCAGCATCATGGTCCTCACCATACCAGGTCCACACCACCAGCATCACGGTCCTCACCATACCAGGTCCACACCTCCACCAGCATCATGGTCCTCACCATACCAGGTCCACACCATCAGCATCATGGTCCTCACCATACCAGGTCCACACCACCACCAGCATCATGGTCCTCACCATACCAGGTCCACACCACCAGCATCACGGTCCTCACCATACCAGGTCCACACCACCAGCATCATGGTCCTCACCATACCAGGTCAACACCACCAGCATCATGGTCCTCACCGTACCAGGTCCACACCACCACCAGCATCATGGTCCTCACCATACCAGGTCCACACCACCACCAGCATCACGGTCCTCACCATACCAGGTCCACACCACCTGCATCATGGTCCTCACCATACCAGGTCCACACCACCAGCATCACGGTCCTCACTATACCAGGTCCACACCTCCACCAGCATCATGGTCCTCACCATACCAGGTCCACACCATCACCAGCATTAAGGTCCTCACCATACCAGGTCCACACCACCAGCATCATGGTCCTCACCATACCAGGTCCACACCACCACCAGCATCATGGTCCTCACCAAACAAGGTCCACACCACCACTAGCATCATGGTCCTCACCAAACCAGGTCCACACCACCACCAGTATCATGGTCCTCACCATACCAGGTCCACACCACCCCCAGCATCATGGTCCTCACCAAACCAGGTCCACACCACCACCAGCATCATGGTCCTCACCATACCAGGTCCACACCACCACCAGCATCATGGTCTTCACTATACCAGGTCCACACTACCACCAGCATCATGGTCCTCACCATACCAGGTCCACACCACCACCAGCATCATGGTCCTCACCATACCAGGTCCACACCAGCATCATGGTCCTCACCATACCAGGTCCACACCAGCATCATGGTCCTCACCATACCAGGTCCACACCACCAGCATCATTTTCCTCGCCATACCAGGTCCACACCAACAGCATCATGGTCCTCACCACACCAGGTCCACACCAGTATCATGGTCCTCACCATACCAGGTCCACACCAACAGCATCATGGTCCTCACCATACCAGGTCCACACCACCAGCATCAAGGTCCTCACCATACCAGGTCCACACCACCACCAGCATCATGGTCCTCACCATACCAGGTCCACACCACCAGCATCAAGGTCCTCACCATACCAGGTCCACACCACCAGCATCATGGTCCTCACCATACCAGGTCCACACCACCACCAGCACCACGGTCCTCACCATACCAGGTCCACACCACCACCATCAAGGTCCTCACCATACCAGGTCCACACCACAACCAGCATCAAGGTCCTCACCATACCAGGTCCACTCCACCACCACCATCAAGTCCTCACCATACCAGGTCCACACCACCACCAGCATCATGGTCCTCAACATACCAGGTCCACACCACCAGCATCATGGTCCTCACCATACCAGGTCCACACCACCACAAGCATCATGGTCCTCACCATACCAGGTCCACACCACCAGCATCACGGTCCTCACCATACCAGGTCAACACCACCACCAGCATCATGGTCCTCACCATACCAGGTCCACACCACCAGCATCACGGTCCTCACCATACCATGTCCACACCACCACCAGCATCATCGTCCTCACCATACCAGGTCCACACCACCACCAGCATCACGGTCCTCACCATACCAGGTCCACACCACCAGCATCACGGTCCTCACCATAAAAGGTCCACACCACCAGCATCATGGTCCTCACCATACCAGGTCCACACCACCACCAGCATCATGGTCCTCACCATACCAGTTCCACACCACCAGCATCATGGTCCTCACCATACAAGGTCGACACCACCAGCATCATGGTCCTCACCATACCAGGTCCACTCCACAACCATCATCAAGGTCCTCACCATACCTGGTCCACACCCCCACCAGCATCATGGTCCTCACCATACCAGGTCCACACCACCACCAGCATCATGGACCTCACCATACCAGGTCAACACCACCACCATCATCATGGTCCTCACCATACCAGGTCCACACCACCACTAGCATCACGGTCCTCACCATACCAGGTCCACACCAACACCAGCATAATGGTCTTCACCAAAATAGGGCCACACCACCAGCATCACGGTCCTCACCATACCAGGTCCACACCACCACCAGCATCATGGTCCTCACCATACCAGGTCCACACCAACAGCATCATGGTCCTCACCACACCAGGTCCACACCACCAGCATCATGGTCCTCACCATACCAGGTCCACACCACCACCAGCATCAAGGTCCTCACCATACCAGGTCCAAACCACCAGCATCATGGACCTCACCATACCAGGTCCACACCACCAGCATCATGGTCCTCACCATACCAGGTCCACATTACCACCACCATCAAGGTCCTCACCATACCAGGTCCACACCACCACCAGCATCATGGTCCTCACCATACCAGGTCCACACCACCACCAGCAAAATGGTCCTCACCATACCAGGTCCACACCACCACCAGCATCAAGGTCCTCACCATACCAGGTCCACACCATCACCAGCATCAAGGTCCTCACCATACCAGGTCCACACCACCAGGATCATGGACTTTAACATTCCAGGTCCACACCACCACCAGCATCATGGTCCTCACCATACCAGGTCCACACCACCACCAGCATCAAGGTCCTCACCATACCAGGTCCACACCGCCAGCATCATGGACCTCACCATACCAGGTCCACACCACCACCAGCATCAAGGTCCTCACCATACCAGGTCCACACCACCACCAGCATCAAGGTCCTCACCATACCAGGTCCGCACCACCAGCATCATGGTCCTCACCATACCAGGTCCACACCACCAGCATCATGGTCCTCACCATACCAGGTCTACACCACCAGCATCATGGTCCTCACCATACCAGGTCCACACCACCAGCATCATGGTCCTCACCATAACAGGTCCACACCACCAGCATCAAGGTCCACACCATACCAGGTCCACACCACCAGCATCATGGTCCTCACCATACCAGGTCCACACCACCAGCATCATGGTCCTCACCATACCAGGTTCACACCACCACCAGCATCATGGTCCTTACCATACCAGATCCACACCACCAGCATCATGGTCCTCACCATACCAGGTCCTCACCACCAGCATCATGGTCCTCACCATTCCAGGTCCTCACCACCAGCATCATGGTCCTCACCATACCAGGTCCACACCACCAGCATCATGGTCCTCACCATACCAGGTCCACACCACCACCAGCATCATGGTCCTCACCATACCAGGTCCACACCACCAGCATCATGGTCCTCACCATACCAGGTCCACACCACCACCAGCATCACGGTCCTCACCATACCAGGTCCACACCACCAGCATCACGGTCCTCACCATACCAGGTCCACACCACCAGTATCATGGTCCTCACCATACCAGGTCCACACCACCAGCATCATAGTCCTCACCATACCAGGTCTACACCACCACCAGCATCATGGTCCTCACCATACCAGGTCCACACCACCAGCATCATGGTCCTCACCATACCAGGTCCACACCACCACCAGTATCATGGTCCTCACCATACCAGGTCCACACCACCCCCAGCATCATGGTCCTCACCAAACCAGGTCCACACCACCACCAGCATCATGGTCCTCACCATACCAGGTCCACACCACCACCAGCATCATGGTCTTCACTATACCAGGTCCACACTACCACCAGCATCATGGTCCTCACCATACCAGGTCCACACCACCACCAGCATCATGGTCCTCACCATACCAGGTCCACACCAGCATCATGGTCCTCACCATACCAGGTCCACACCAGCATCATGGTCCTCACCATACCAGGTCCACACCACCAGCATCATTTTCCTCGCCATACCAGGTCCACATCACCAGCATCATGGTCCTCACCACACCAGGTCCACACCAGTATCATGGTCCTCACCATACCAGGTCCACACCAACAGCATCATGGTCCTCACCATACCAGGTCCACACCACCAGCATCAAGGTCCTCACCATACCAGGTCCACACCACCACCAGCATCATGGTCCTCACCATACCAGGTCCACACCACCACCAGCTTCATGGTCCTCACCATACCAGGTCCACACCACCAGCATCATGGTCCTCACAATACCAGGTCCACACCACCCGCACCACGGTCCTCACCATACCAGGTCCACACAACTAGCATCATGGTCCTCACCATACCAGGTCCACACCACCACCAGCATCAAGGTCCTCACCATACCAGGTCCACACCACCAGCATCACGGTCCTCACCATACCAGGTCCACACCACCAGCATCAAGGTCCTCACCATACCAGGTCCACACCACCAGCATCATGGTCCTCACCATACCAGGTCCACACCACCACCAGCACCACGGTCCTCACCATACCAGGTCCACACCACCACCATCAAGGTCCTCACCATACCAGGTCCACACCACAACCAGCATCAAGGTCCTCACCATACCAGGTCCACTCCACCACCACCATCAAGTCCTCACCATACCAGGTCCACACCACCACCAGCATCATGGTCCTCAACATACCAGGTCCACACCACCAGCATCATGGTCCTCACCATACCAGGTCCACACCACCACAAGCATCATGGTCCTCACCATACCAGGTCCACACCACCAGCATCACGGTCCACACTATACCAGGGCCACACCACCACCAGCATCATGGTCCTCACCATACCAGGTCAACACCACCACCAGCATCATGGTCCTCACCATACCAGGTCCACACCACCAGCATCACGGTCCTCACCATACCATGTCCACACCACCACCAGCATCATCGTCCTCACCATACCAGGTCCACACCACCACCAGCATCACGGTCCTCACCATACCAGGTCCACACCACCAGCATCACGGTCCTCACCATAAAAGGTCCACACCACCAGCATCATGGTCCTCACCATACCAGGTCCACACCACCACCAGCATCATGGTCCTCACCATACCAGTTCCACACCACCAGCATCATGGTCCTCACCATACAAGGTCGACACCACCAGCATCATGGTCCTCACCATACCAGGTCCACTCCACAACCATCATCAAGGTCCTCACCATACCTGGTCCACACCACCACCAGCAAAATGGTCCTCACCATACCAGGTCCACACCACCACCAGCATCAAGGTCCTCACCATACCAGGTCCACACCACCACCAGCATCATGGTCCTCACCATACCAGGTCCACACCACCAGCATCATGGTCCTCACCATACCAGGTCCACACCACCACCAGCATCACGGTCCTCACCATACCAGGTCCACACCACCAGCATCACGGTCCTCACCATACCAGGTCCACACCACCAGTATCATGGTCCTCACCATACCAGGTCCACACCACCAGCATCATAGTCCTCACCATACCAGGTCTACACCACCACCAGCATCATGGTCCTCACCATACCAGGTCCACACCACCAGCATCATGGTCCTCACCATACCAGGTCCACACCACCACCAGCATCATGGTCCTCACCATACCAGGTCCACACCATCACCAGCATCAAGGTCCTCACCATACCAGGTCCACACCACCAGCATCATGGTCCTCACCATACCAGGTCCACACCACCACCAGCATCAAGGTCCTCACCAAACAAGGTCCACACCACCACTAGCATCATGGTCCTCACCAAACCAGGTCCACACCACCACCAGTATCATGGTCCTCACCATACCAGGTCCACACCACCACCAGCATCATGGTCCTCAACATACCAGGTCCACACTACCAGCATCATGGTCCTCACCATACCAGGTCCACACCACCACAAGCATCATGGTCCT
>NW_027189132.1:2176119-2261068 GCF_040958095.1 Procambarus clarkii
CCTCTGTCTGACCAAGGCAGGAATCTTTAGCCACTTGTTACGATCACTCCACCACCAAAAGATGGCGTTGCCTACATAGCGTCCAATATCAGGGGAGTTCGGGTACGGACGAGCAGTAGTTGACCCCATACTCCAACCCATGAGCTATAGTTGACCCCATACCCCAACCCATGAGCTGTAGTTGACCCCATTCCCCAACCCATGAGCAGTAGTTGACCCCATGCTCCAACCCATGAGCTGTAGGTGACCCCATACTCCAACCCATGAGCTATAGTTGACCCCATACCCCATCCCATGAGCTGTAGTTGACCCCATACTCCAACCCGTGAGCTGTAGCTGACCCCATACTCCAACCTATGAGGTATAGTTTACCCCATACCCCATTCCATGAGCTGTAGTTGACCCCCATACCCCACCCCATGGTCTGTAGTTAACCCCATACTCCAAACCATGAGCTGTAGTTGACGCCATACCCCACCCCATGAGCTATAGTTGACCCCAAACCCCAACCCGTGAGCTGTAGCTGACCCCATACCCCCAACCACGTGAGCTGTAGTAGACCATATACCCCATTCCATGAGCTGTAGTTAACCCCATACCCCAACCCGTGAGCTGTAGCTGACCCCACATCCCAACCCGTGAGCTGTAGTTGACCCCATACCCCAACCCATGAGCTATAGTTGACCCCATTGTTACGCCCCTATCGGGTCGCAAGTGGGTTCGTACTCTGATGTTATTAGAGGAAGGGTATCCGGCCCCAAGCCAGTAGTGGCTTTCAAGGGATGAGATCCGTGACGCAAGTAAACTAAAAGGGGAAGGGAAAGAAAGGCAAAAACTTAAGATTATAATTACCTTCACCAATAAGTAATATATAAAAGTTACACAGGGGGAGGGGTATTAACACTACACAGGGGAAGTATATACATGGTTGTCTTCTCCTGAAGACGCGGGATCCTCTCGGTGCCGAGTCCTCGGTGCTTTCGTGGTCTCTTGACGAATCCTTCAATCAAGCTGAGTCTACCCCAGACACAGGCCAGCCAAAACACAGTTCCACTGGGGCACCGCCGTGGAGGCCGTCAACCACAAGTCCAGCAGAACAGCTGGCAGGTTCCGGATCAGCAACGCTGGTCAGGCCACTCCACGAGCGATACTAGGGTAGCGCCCTAGTCAGGAGCCTCGTGTGATACCACAAATCACTCTCCTGTCCTCAATACCCCAGTGGTCAATCGTCTCCAGCAGTCGGTCCCGGGAATGACAATCCTTCTACTGCCACTTCACTGGCAGGGTAACACCACAGTGTTACTCCGGGAGGCGACTCACAGCTGCTGCAGCAAAGCACAAGGTATGGGGACGGCTGCCTTGGGTAGACTGACTCAACTTTCATCACAGCAGTCCCTGGTCGACTCTGTAAGCAGACACATTATCAATAACAGGGACACACTAAAGCACCTCACTTACAGGCTCAGACACAAACGCCCACCTATCCATTCCATAGATGGCGCTGTCGTCTGAGCACCACCTCACCAGAGGTCAGCAACGGCCGTGTTATGTGCTGAACAGGACTGGAAACTGGCCCTTGTGACCAGTACACTTCGTCCTCACCAGGTGGCGTCGTCCATTTGGTGGGGGTTTCGGGAGCTGACCCACAGATGGCGCGGTCGTCACTGCTCCGTGCTCGGACGCTGGATTCGGTTCCGTAACACCTCCCCACCAAAAAGAATTTGGTTTGGGGTTCTATAAAAGAAACAAACCAAATTAGTATGGGGACACAACTCCAAATGGACTCACATGCTATATAAACTAGAGCGGCGAGGCTGCCTTGTCCACAGAACTGTCCTACTGGGGATCTCTCGCACAAAGGAAACTTGAAGATAGAAGGCAATGACCTGCCCGATGTAATCGTCCACATCTTCACTGCGATGTCAAGCAGGGGCATAATCTCACACCTCTCGAGTAAGGATCGATATCGACCCGATCTAGGGCGACGCGACACTTCCCTATGTCGTGGCACCGATGATGGCTGGTCACAGACGGCATTTCTGGTACCGGTCCGGTAGTCCTTCAGGGAGACAGGAACCTGGAATACAGGGGTCGGATCAATTAGAGTCACAGCGACAGTTAAATCAGTACTCACAGCATACGCCTCTACTTGGCTCACACCTAGTTCCAACGGGGCTGTTCGTACATCGAAGATGGCATTCGCTCTGCCACCGTCAGGTCGACCAACGTTCCGCATAATGCTGCATTGAGGCTCAGCTATCACGCGGGGGGTGTCAACCTGTCGGAAACAGTCACTCATATTATCGTATCGCGTACCTCCTGTATCTACCATCACCTTCCTGGTCCCTTCTTCGACTGCAACGCTCACTGTGCACGTCTCCAATCCCTGGGACCTGGAAGGTGATGGTAGATACATCCCGCATGGTAGATACATATAAATTGGCATCCCGCTGGGGATGTCAATTATGTTACGGCCCTCTCGGGTCGCAACTGCGTTCGTACTCTGATGTTATTAAAGGAAGGGTATCCGGCCCCAAGCCAGTAGTGGCTTTCAAGGGATGAGATCCGTGACGCAAGTAAACTAAAAGGGGAAGGGAAAGAAAGGCAAAAACTTAAGATTATAATTACCTTCACCAATAAGTAATATATAAAAGTTACACAGGGGGAGGGGTATTAACACTACACAGGGGAAGTATATACATGGTTGTCTTCTCCTGAAGACGCGGGATCCTCTCGGTGCCGAGTCCTCGGTGCTTTCGTGGTCTCTTGACGAATCCTTCGATCAAGCTGAGTCTACCCCAGACACAGGCCAGCCAAAACACAGTTCCACTGGGGCACCGCCGTGGAGGCCGTCAACCACAAGTCCAGCAGAACAGCTGGCAGGTTCCGGATCAGCAACGCTGGTCAGGCCACTCCACGAGCGATACTAGGGTAGCGCCCTAGTCAGGAGCCTCATGTGATACCACAAATCACTCTCCTGTCCTCAATACCCCAGTGGTCAATCGTCTCCAGCAGTCGGTCCCGGGAATGACAATCCTTCTACTGCCACTTCACTGGCAGGGTAACACCACAGTGTTCCTCCGGGAGGCGACTCACAGCTGCTGCAGCAAAGCACAAGGTATGGGGATGGCTGCCTTGGGTAGACTGACTCAACTTTCATCACAGCAGTCCCAGGTCGACTCTGTAAGCAGACACATCATCAATAACAGGGACATACGAAAGCACCTCACTTACAGGCTCAGACACAAACGCCCACCTATCCATTCCATAGATGGCGCTGTCGTCTGAGCACCACCTCACCAGAGATCAGCAACGGCTGTGTTATGTGCTGAACAGGACTGGAAACTGGCCCTTGTGACCAGTACACTTCGTCCTCACCAGGTGGCGTCGTCCATTTGGTGGGGGTTTCGGGAGCTGACCCACAGATGGCGCGGTCGTCACTGCTCCGTGCTCGGACGCTGGATTCGGGTCCGTAACACCTCCCCACCAAAAAGAATTTGGTTTGGGGTTCTATAAAAGAAACAAACCAAATTAGTACGGGGACACAACTCCAAATGGACTCACATGCTATATAAACTAGAGCGGCGAGGCTGCCTTGTCCACAGAACTGTCCTACTGGGGAACTCTCGCACAAAGGAAACTTGAAGATAGAAGGCAATGACCTGCCCGATGTAATCGTCCACATCTTCACTGCGATGTCAAGCAGGGGCATAATCTCACACCTCTCGAGTAAGGATCGATATCGACCCGATCTAGGGCGACGCGACACTTCCCTATGTCGTGGCACCGATGATGGCTGGTCACAGACGGCATTTCTGGTACCGGTCCGGTAGTCCTTCAGGGAGACAGGAACCTGGAATACAGGGGTCGGATCATTTAGAGTCACAGCGACAGTTAAATCAGTACTCACAGCATACGCCTCTACTTGGCTCACACCTAGTTCCAACGGGGCTGTTCGTACATCGAAGATGGCATTCGCTCTGCCACCGTCAGGTCGACCAACGTTCCGCATAATGCTGCATTGAGGCTCAGCTATCACGCGGGGGGTGTCAACCTGTCGGAAACAGTCACTCATATTATCGTATCGCGTACCTCCTGTATCTATCATCACCTTCCTGGTCCCTTCTTCGACTGCAACACTCATTGTGCACGTTTCCAATCCCTGGGACCTGGAAGGTGATGGTAGATACATCCCGCATGGTAGATACATATAAATTGGCATCCCGCTGGGGATGCCAATTATGTTACGGCCCTCTCGGGTCGCAACTGCGTTCGTACTCTGATGTTATTAAAGGAAGGGTATCCGGCCCCAAGCCAGTAGTGGCTTTCAAGGGATGAGATCCGTGACGCAAGTAAACTAAAAGGGGAAGGGAAAGAAAGGCAAAAACTTAAGATTATAATTACCTTCACCAATAAGTAATATATAAAAGTTACACAGGGGGAGGGGTATTAACACTACACAGGGGAAGTATATACATGGTTGTCTTTTCCTGAAGACGCGGGATCCTCTCGGTGCCGAGTCCTCGGTGCTTTCGTGGTCTCTTGACGAATCCTTCGATCAAGCTGAGTCTACCCCAGACACAGGCCAGCCAAAACACAGTTCCACTGGGGCACCGCCGTGGAGGCCGTCAACCACAAGTCCAGCAGAACAGCTGGCAGGTTCCGGATCAGCAACGCTGGTCAGGCCACTCCACGAGCGATACTAGGGTAGCGCCCTAGTAAGGAGCCTCGTGTGATACCACAAATCACTCTCCTGTCCTCAATACCCCAGTGGTCAATCGTCTCCAGCAGTCGGTCCTGGGAATGACAATCCTTCTACTGCCACTTCACTGGCAGGGTAACACCACAGTGTTCCTCCGGGAGGCGACTCACAGCTGCTGCAGCAAAGCACAAGGTATAGGGACGGCTGCCTTGGGTAGACTGACTCAACTTCCATCACAGCAGTCCCAGGTCGACTCTGTAAGCAGAAACGTCATCAATAACAGGGACACACTAAAGCACCTCACTTACAGGCTCAGACACAAACGCCCACCAATCCATTCCATAGATGGCGCTGTCGTCTGATCACCACCTCACCAGAGGTCAGCAACGGCTGTGTTATGTGCTGAACAGGACTGGAAACTGGCCCTTGTGACCAGTACACTTCGTCCTCACCAGGTGGCGTCGTCCATTTGGTGGGGGTTTCGGGAGCTGACCCACAGATGGCGCGTTCGTCACTGCTCCGTGCTCGGACGCTGGATTCGGGTCCGTAACACCCAT
This sequence comes from Procambarus clarkii, assembly GCF_040958095.1. Taxonomy (NCBI): domain Eukaryota; kingdom Metazoa; phylum Arthropoda; class Malacostraca; order Decapoda; family Cambaridae; genus Procambarus; species Procambarus clarkii. The sequence goes on from NW_027189132.1 coordinate 2,181,379, forward strand.
ACCCCAACAAGTGAGCTATAATTGACCCCATACCCCAACCCCTGAGCTGTAGTTGACCCCATACCCCAACCCATGAGCTGTAGTTGACCCCATACCGCAACCCATGAGCTATAGTTGACCCCATACCCCATCCTATGAGTTATAGTTGACCCCATGCCCCATCCCATGAGCTATAGTTGACCCCATACCCCCATCCTATGAGCTATAATTAACCCCATACCCCAACCCATGAGCTGTAGTTGACCCCATACCCCAACCCATGAGCTGTAGTAGACCCCATACCCCAACCCATGAGCTGTAGTTGACCCAATACCCCAACCCATGAGCTGTAGTAGACCTCATACCCCAACCCATGAGCTGTAGTTGACCCCATACCCCGACCCATGAGCTGTAGTTGACCCCATACCACAACCCATGAGCTGTAGTTGACCCCTTCCCCAACCCATGAGCAGTAGTTGACCCGATACTCCAACCCATGAGCTGTAGGTGACCCCATACTCCAACCCATGAGCTATAGTAGACCCCATACCCCAACCCATGAGCTGTAGTGTTCCCCATACTCAAACCCATGAGCTGTAGCTGGCCCCATACTCCAACCCATGAGCTATAGTTGACCCCATACCCCAACCCATGAGCTGTAGTTGACCCCCATACCCCACCCCATGAGCTGTAGTTGACCCCATACTCCAAACCATGAGCTGTAGTTGACGCTATACCCCACCCCATGAGCTATAGTTGACCCCATACCCCACCCCATGAGCAGTAGTTGACCCCAAACCCCAACCCGTGAGCTGTAGCTGACCCCATACCCCAACCCGTGAGCTGTAGTAGACCATATACTCCATCCCATGAGCTGTAGCTGACCCCATACCCCAACCTGTGAGCTGTAGCTGACCCCATACCCCAACCCCTGAGCTGTAACTGACCCCATACCACAACCCATGAGCTGTAGCTGACCCCATACCCCAACCCGTGAGCTGTAGCTGACCCCATACCCCAACCCATGAGCTATAGTTGACCCCCATACCCACTCCCATGAACTGTAGCTGACCCAATACCTCAAACCATGAGCTATAGTTGACCCCATACCCCAACCCGTGAGCTGTAGTTGACCCCATACCCCAACCCATGAACTATAATTGACCCCATACCCCAACCCCTGAGCTGTAGTTGACCCCATACCCCAACCTTTGAGCTGTAGTTGACCCCATACCCCAACCCGTGAGCTGTAGTTGACCCCATACCACAATCCATGAGCTATAGTTGACCCCATACCCCAACCTATGAGCTGTAGTAGACCCCATACCCCAACCCATGAGCTATAGTTGACCCCATACCCCAACCCATGAGCTATAGTTGACCCCATACCCCAACCCATGAACTATAATTGACCCCATACCCCAACCCCTGAGCTGTAGTTGACCCCATACCCCAACCTTTGAGCTGTAGTTGACCCCATACCCCAACCCATGAGCTATAGTTGACCCCATACCCCATCCCATGAGGAATAGTTGACCCCATACCTTATCCCATGAGCTATAGTTGACCCCATACCCCATCCCATGAGCTATAGTTAACCGCATACCCCAACCCATGAGCTGTAGTTGACCCTATACCCCAACCCATGAGCTGTAGTAGACCCCATACCCTAACCCATGAGCTGTAGTTGACCCCATACCCCAAACTATGAGCGGTAGTTGACCCCCATACCACATCCCATGTGCTGTAGTTGACCGTATACCCCAACCCATGAGCTATAGTTGACCCCATACCCCATTTAATGAGCTATAGTTGACCCCATCCCCAACTCATGAGCTGTAGTTGACCCCATACCCCAACCCATGAGCTGTAGTTGAACCCATACCCCAACCCATGAGTTGAAGTTGACCCCATACTCCAACCCGTGAGTTGTAGTAGACCCCATACCCAACCCATCAGCTGTAGTAGACCCCATACCCCATCCCGTGAGCGGTAGTAGACCCCATACCCCAACCCATGAGCTATAGTTGACCCCATACCCCATCCTATGAGTTATAGTTGACCCCATGCCCCATCCCATGAGCTATAGTTGACCCCATACCCCATCCTATGAGCTATAATTAACCCCATACCCAAACCCATGAGCTGTAGTTGACCCCATACCCCAACCCATGAGCTGTAGTTGACCCCTTCCCCAACCCATGAGCAGTAGTTGACCCGATACTCTAACCCATGAGCTGTAGGTGACCCCATACTCCAACCCATGAGCTATAGTAGACCCCATACCCCAACCCATGAGCTGTACTGTTCCCCATACTCAAACCCATGAGCTGTAGCTGACCCCATACTCCAACCCATGAGCTATCGTTGACCCCATACCCCAACCCATGAGCTGTAGTTGATCCCCATACCCCACCCCATGAGCTGTAGTTGACCCCATACTCGAAACCATGAGCTGTAGTTGACGCTATACCCCACCCCATGAGCTATAGTTGACCCCATACCCCACCCCATGAGCAGTAGTTGACCCCAAACCCCAACCCGTGAGCTGTAGCTGACCCCATACCCCAACCCATGAGCTGTAGTAGACCATATACCCCATCCCATGAGCTGTAGCTGACCCCATACCCCAACCCGTGAGCTGTAGCTGACCCCATACCCCAACCCCTGAGCTGTAACTGACCCCATACCACAACCCATGAGCTGTAGCTGACCCCATACCCCAACCCGTGAGCTGTAGCTGACCCCATACCCCAACCCATGAGCTATAGTTGACACCCATACCCACTCCCATGAACTGTAGCAGACCCAATACCTCAAACCATGAGCTGTAGTTGACCCCATACCCCAACCCGTGAGCTGTAGTTGACCCCATACCCCAACCCATAAGCTATAGTTGACCCCATACCCGAACCCATGAGCTGTAGTTGACCCCATACCCCAACCTATGAGCTGTAGTTGACCCCATACCCCAACCCGTAAGCTGTAGTTGACCCCATACCACAATCCATGAGCTATAGTTGACCCCATACCCCAACCTATGAGCTGTAGTAGACCCCATACCCCAACCCATGAGCTATAGTTGACCCCATACCCCAACCCATGAGCTATAGTTGACCCCATACCCCAACCCATGAGCTATAGTTGACCCCATACCCCAACCCGTGAGCTGTAGTTGACCCCATACCCCAACCCAAGAGCTGTAGCTGACCCCATACCCCAACGCATGAGCTGTAGTTGACCCCATACCCCAACCCATGAGCTGTAGCTTACCCCATACCCCAACCCGTTAGCTGTAGTTGACCCCCATACCCCAACCCGTGAGCTGTAGTTGACCCCCATACCCCAACCCATGAGCTGTAGTTGACCCCATACCCCAACCCATGAGCTGTAGTTGACCCCATACCCCAACCCATGAGCTGTAGCTTACCCCATACCCCAACCCGTGAGCTGTAGTTGACCCCCATACCCCAACCCGTGAACTGTAGTTGACCCCATACCCCAACCCATGAGCTGTAGTTGACCCCATACCCCAACCCAAGAGCTGTAGCTGACCCCATACCCCAACCCGTGAGCTGTAGTTGAGCCCCATACCCCAACCCGTGAGCTGTAGCTGACCCCATACACAAAACCCATGAGCTATAGGTGACCCCATACCCCAACCCATGAGCTGTAGTTGACCCCATACCCCAACCTATGAGCTGTAGTTGACCCCATACCCCAACCCGTGAGCTGTAGTTGACCCCATACCACAATCCATGAGCTATAGTTGACCCCATACCCCAACCTATGAGCTGTAGTAGACCCCATACCCCAACCCATGAGCTATAGTTGACCCCATACCCCAACCCATGAGCTATAGTTGACCCCATACCCCAACCCATGAGCTATAGTTGACCCCATACACCAACCCGTGAGCTGTAGTTGACCCCATTCCCCAACCCAAGAGCTGTAGCTGACCCCATACCCCCACCCATGAACTGTAGTTGACCCCATACCCCAACCCATGAGCTGTAGCTTTCCCCATACCCCAACCCGTGAGCTGTAGTTGACCCCCATACCCCAACCCGTGAGCTGTAGTTGACCCCCATACCCCAACCCATGAGCTGTAGTTGACTCCATACCCCAACCCAAGAGCTGAAGCTGACCCCATACCCCAACTCGTGAGCTGTAGTTGAGCCCCATACCCCAACCCGTGAGCTGTAGTTGACCCCATACCCAAACCCATGAGCTATAGGTGACCCCATACCCCAACCCATGAGCTGTAGTTGACCCCATACCCCAACCCACGAGCTATAGTTGACCCCATACCCCATCCCATGAGCTGTAGCTGACCCCATACCCCAACCCGTGAGCTGTAGCTGACCCCATACCCCAACCCATGAGCTGCAACTGACCCCATACCACAACCCATGAACTGTAGCTGACCCCATACCCCAACCCGTGAGCTGTAGCTGACCCCATACCCCAACCCATGAGCTATAGTTGACCCCCATACCCACTCCCATGAACTGTAGCTGATCGAATACCTCAAACCATGAGCTATAGTTGACCCCATACCCCAACCCATGAGCTGTAGTTGACCCCATACCCCAACCCATAAGCTATAGTTGACCCCATACCCCAACCCATGAGCTGTAGTTGACCCCATACCCCAACCTATAAGCTGTAGTTGACCCCATACCCCAACCCGTGAGCTGTAGTTGACCCCATACCACAATCCATGAGCTATAGTTGACCCCATACCAAAACCTATGAGCTGTAGTAGACCCCATACCCCAACCCATGAGCTATAGTTGACCCCATACCCCAACCCATGAGCTATAGTTGACCCCATACCCCAACCCATGAGCTATAGTTGACCCCATACCCCATCCCATGAGCTGTAGCTGACCCCATACCCCAACCCGTGAGCTGTAGCTGACCCCATACCCCAACCCATGAGCTGTAACTGACCCCATACCACAACGCTTGAGCTGTAGCTGACCCCATACCCCAACCCGTGAGCTGTAGCTGACCCCATACCCCAACCCATGAGCTATAGTTGACCCCCATACCCACTCCCATGAACTGTAGCTGATCCAATACCTCAAACCATGAGCTATAGTTGACCCCATACCCCAACCCATGAGCTGTAGTTGACCCATACCCCAACCCATAAGCTATAGTTGACCCCATACCCCAACCCATGAGCTGTAGTTGACCCCATACCCCAACCTATAAGCTGTAGTTGACCCCATACCCCAACCCGTGAGCTGTAGTTGACCCCATACCACAATCCATGAGCTATAGTTGACCCCATACCCCAATCTATGAGCTGTAGTAGACCCCATACCCCAACCCATGAGCTATAGTTGACCCCATACCCCAACCTATGAGCTATAGTTGACCCCATACCCCAACCTATGAGCTATAGTTGACCCCATACCCCAACCCGTGAGCTGTAGTTGACCCCATACCCCAACCCAAGAGCTGTAGCTGACCCCATACCCCAACCCATAAGCTGTTGTTGACCCCATACCCCAACACATGAGCTGTAGCTTACCCCATACCCCCAACCCGTGAGCTGTAGTTGACCCCCATACCCCAACCCGTGAGCTGTAGTTGACCCCCATACCCCAACCCATGAGCTGTAGTTGACCCCATACCCCAACCCATGAGCTGTAGTTGACCCCATACCCCAACCCATGAGCTGTAGCTTACCCCATACCCCAACCCGTGAGCTGTAGTTGATCCCCATACCCCAACCCGTGAGCTGTAGTTGACCCTATACCCCAACCCATGAGCTGTAGTTGACCCCATACCCCAACCCAAGAGCTGTAGCTGACCCCATACCCCAACCCGTGAGCTGTAGTTGAGCCCCATACCCCAACCCGTGAGCTGTAGCTGACCCCATACCCAAACCCATGAGCTATAGGTGACCCCATACCCCAACCCATGAGCTGTAGTTGACCCCATACCCCAACCCATGAGCTATAGTTGACCCCATACTCCAACCCATGAGCTGTAGTTGACTCCATACCCCAACCCATGACCTGTAGTTGACTCCATAGCCCAACCCATGACCTGTAGTTGACCCCATACCTCAACCCGTGACCTGTAGTTGACCCCATACCCCAACCCGTTAGCTGTAGCTGACCCCATACCCCAACCCATGAGCTGTAGCTGACCCTATACCCCAACCCGTGACCTGTAGTTGACCCCATACCCCAACCCATGAGCTGTAGTTGACCCCATACCCCAACCCATGAGCTGTAGCTGACCCCATACCCCAACCCATGAGCTGTAGCTGACCCCATACCCCAACTTGTGACCTGTAGTTGACCCCATACCCCAACCCATGAGCTGTAGTTGGCCACATATCCAAACCCATAAGCTGTAGCAGACCCCATACCCCAACCCAGGAGGTGTAGCTGACCCCATATCCCAATCCATGAGCTGTAGCTGACCCCATACCCCAACCCATGAGCTGTAACTGAACCCATACACCAACCCGTGAGCTGTAGTTGACCCCATACCCCAACCCATTAGCTGTAGCTGACCCCATACCCACACCCATGAGCTCTAGCTGACCCCATACCCCAACCCATGAGCTGTAGCTGACCTTATACCCCAACCCGTGAGCTGTAGCTGACCCCATACCCCAACCCATGAGCTATAGTTGACCCCATACCCACACCCATGAACTGTAGCTGACCCCATACCTCAAACCATGAGCTATAGTTGACCCCATACCCCAACCCGTGAGCTGTAGTTGACCCCATACCCCAACTTATAAGCTATAGTTGACCCCATACCCCAACCCATGAGCTGTAGTTGACCCCATACCCCACCTATGAGCTGTAGTTGACCCCATACCCCAACCCGTGAGCTGTAGTTGACCCCATACCCCAACCTATGAGTTATAGTTAACCCCATACCCCCAACCTATGAGCTGTAGTAGACCCCATACCCCAACCCATGAGCTATAGTTGACCCCATACCCCAACCCATGAGCTATAGTTGACACCCAATACCCCAACCCATGAGCTATAGTTGACCCCATACCCCAACCCGTGAGCTGTAGTTGACCCCATACCCCAACCCATGAGCTATAGTTGACCCATTCCCCAACCCGTGAGCTGTAGTTGACCCCATACCCCAACCCATGAGCAATCGTTGACCCCATACCCCAACCAGTGAGCTGTAGTTGACCCCATACCCCAACCCATGAGCTATAGTTGTACCCATACCCCAACCTATGAGCTGTAGTAGACCCCATACCCCAACCCATGAGCTATAGTCGACCCCATACCCCATCCCATGAGCTATAGATGACCCCATACCCCAACCCGTGAGCTGTACGTGACCCCATTCCCCAACCCAAGAGCTGTAGTTGACCCCATACCGCAACCCATGAGCTAAAATTGACCCCATACTCCAACCCGTGAGCTGTAGTAGACCCCAAGCCCCAACCCATCAGCTGTAGTAGACCCCATACCCCATCCCGTGAGCTGTAGTAGACCCCATATCCCAACCCATGAGCTATAGTTGACCCCATACCCCATCCCATGAGCTTTAGTGGACCCCATACCCCAACCCATGAGCTATAGTTGACCCCATACCCCAACCCGTGAGCAGTAGTTGACCCCATACCCCAACCTATGAGCTGTAGTTGACCCCATACCCCAACCCATGAGCTATAGTTGACCCCCATACCCTAAACTATGAGCTGTAGTAGACCCCATACCCCAACCCATGAGCTATAGATGACCCCATACCCCAACCCATGAGCTATAGTTGACCCCATACCCCAACCCTTGAGCTGTAGTTGACCCCATACCCCAACCCATGAGCTGTAGTTGACCCCATACCCCAACCCATGAGCTAGACTTGACCCCATACCCCATCCCATGAGCTATAGTTGACCCCATACCCCAACCCATGTGCTATAATTGACCCCATACCCCAACCCGTGAGCAGTAGTTGACCCCATACCCCAACCTATGAGCTGTAGTTGACCCCATACCCCAACCCATGAGCTATAGTTGACCCCCATACCCTAAACTATGAGCTGTAGTAGACCCCATACCCCAACCCATGAGCTGTAGCTGACCCTATACCCCAACCCGTGACCTGTAGTTGACCCCATACCCCAACCCATGAGCTGTAGTTGACCCCATACCCCTACCCATGAGCTGTAGCTGACCCCATACCCGACCCCATGAGCTGTAGCTGACCCCATACCCCAACCTGTGACCTGTAGTTGACCCCATACCCCAACCCATGAGCTGTAGTTGGCCCCATATCCAAACCCATGAGCTGTAGCAGACCCCATATCCCAACCAATGAGCTGTAACTGACCCCATACCCCAACCCATGAGCTGTAGCTGACCCCATACCCCAACCCATGAGCAGTAACTGAACCCATACACCAACCCGTGAGCTGTAGTTGACCCCATACCCCAACCCATGAGCTGTAGCTGACCCCATACCCCAACCTATGAGCTGTAGCTGACCCCATACCCCAACCCATGAGCTGTAGCTGACCCCATACGCCAACACGTGAGCTGTAGCTGACCCCATACCCCAACCCATGAGCTGTAACTGACCCCATACCTCAACCCATGAGCTGTAGCTGACCCCATACCCCAACCCGTGAGCTGTAGCTGACCCCATACCCCAACCCATGAGCTATAGTTAACCCCATACCCACACCCATGAACTGTAGCTGACCCCATACCTCAAACCATGAGCTATAGTTGACCCCATACCCCAACCCGTGAGCTGTAGTTGACCCCATACCCCAACCCATAAGCTATAGTTGACCCCATACCCCAACCCATGAGCTGTAGTTGACCCCATACCCCAACCCATAAGCTATAGTTGACCCCATACCCCAACCCATGAGCTGTAGTTGACCCCATACCCCAACCTATGAGCTGTAGTTGACCCCATACCCCAACCCGTGAGCTGTAGTTGACCCCATACCCCAACCCATGAGCTATAGTTGACCCCATACCCCAACCCATGAGCTATAGTTGACCCATACCCCAACCCGTGAGCTGTAGTTGAACCCATACCCCAACCCATGAGCAATAGTTGACCCCATACCCCAACCAGTGAGCTGTAGTTGACCCCATACCCCAACCCATGAGCTATAGTTGACCCCATACCCCAACCTATGAGCTGTAGTAGACCACATACCCCAACCCATGAGCTATAATTGACCCCATACCTAAACCCGTGAGCTGTAGTTGACCCCATACCCCAACCCATGAGCTAAAGTTGACCCCATACTCCAACCCGTGAACTGTAGTAGACCCCATACCCCAACCCATGAGCTGTAGTTGACCCCATACCCCCAACCCATGAGCTATAGTTGACCCCCATACCCTAAATTATGAGCTGTAGTAGACCCCATACCCCAACCCATGAGCTATAGATGACCCCATACCCCAACCCATGAGCTATAGTTGACCCCATACCCCAACCCTTGAGCTGTCGTTGACCCCATACCCCAACCCATGAGCTATAGTTAATCCCATACCCACACCCATGAACTGTAGCTGACCCCATACCTCAAACCATGAGCTATAGTTGACCCCATACCCCATCCCGAGAGCTGTAGTTGACCCCATACCCCAACCCATGAGCTATAGTTGACCCCATACCCCAACCCATGAGCTGTAGTTGACTCCATACCCCAACCCATGACCTGTAGTTGACTCCATAGCCCAACCCATGACCTGTAGTTGACCCCATACCTCAACCCGTGACCTGTAGTTGACCCCATACCCCAACCCGTTAGCTGTAGCTGACCCCATACCCCAACCCATGAGCTGTAGCTGACCCTATACCCCAACCCGTGACCTGTAGTTGACCCCATACCCCAACCCATGAGCTGTAGTTGACCCCATACCCCAACCCATGAGCTGTAGCTGACCCCATACCCCAACCCATGAGCTGTAGCTGACCCCATACCCCAACTTGTGACCTGTAGTTGACCCCATACCCCAACCCATGAGCTGTAGTTGGCCACATATCCAAACCCATAAGCTGTAGCAGACCCCATACCCCAACCCAGGAGGTGTAGCTGACCCCATATCCCAATCCATGAGCTGTAGCTGACCCCATACCCCAACCCATGAGCTGTAACTGAACCCATACACCAACCCGTGAGCTGTAGTTGACCCCATACCCCAACCCATTAGCTGTAGCTGACCCCATACCCACACCCATGAGCTCTAGCTGACCCCATACCCCAACCCATGAGCTGTAGCTGACCTTATACCCCAACCCGTGAGCTGTAGCTGACCCCATACCCCAACCCATGAGCTATAGTTGACCCCATACCCACACCCATGAACTGTAGCTGACCCCATACCTCAAACCATGAGCTATAGTTGACCCCATACCCCAACCCGTGAGCTGTAGTTGACCCCATACCCCAACTTATAAGCTATAGTTGACCCCATACCCCAACCCATGAGCTGTAGTTGACCCCATACCCCACCTATGAGCTGTAGTTGACCCCATACCCCAACCCGTGAGCTGTAGTTGACCCCATACCCCAACCTATGAGTTATAGTTAACCCCATACCCCCAACCTATGAGCTGTAGTAGACCCCATACCCCAACCCATGAGCTATAGTTGACCCCATACCCCAACCCATGAGCTATAGTTGACACCCAATACCCCAACCCATGAGCTATAGTTGACCCCATACCCCAACCCGTGAGCTGTAGTTGACCCCATACCCCAACCCATGAGCTATAGTTGACCCATTCCCCAACCCGTGAGCTGTAGTTGACCCCATACCCCAACCCATGAGCAATCGTTGACCCCATACCCCAACCAGTGAGCTGTAGTTGACCCCATACCCCAACCCATGAGCTATAGTTGTACCCATACCCCAACCTATGAGCTGTAGTAGACCCCATACCCCAACCCATGAGCTATAGTCGACCCCATACCCCATCCCATGAGCTATAGATGACCCCATACCCCAACCCGTGAGCTGTACGTGACCCCATTCCCCAACCCAAGAGCTGTAGTTGACCCCATACCGCAACCCATGAGCTAAAATTGACCCCATACTCCAACCCGTGAGCTGTAGTAGACCCCAAGCCCCAACCCATCAGCTGTAGTAGACCCCATACCCCATCCCGTGAGCTGTAGTAGACCCCATATCCCAACCCATGAGCTATAGTTGACCCCATACCCCATCCCATGAGCTTTAGTGGACCCCATACCCCAACCCATGAGCTATAGTTGACCCCATACCCCAACCCGTGAGCAGTAGTTGACCCCATACCCCAACCTATGAGCTGTAGTTGACCCCATACCCCAACCCATGAGCTATAGTTGACCCCCATACCCTAAACTATGAGCTGTAGTAGACCCCATACCCCAACCCATGAGCTATAGATGACCCCATACCCCAACCCATGAGCTATAGTTGACCCCATACCCCAACCCTTGAGCTGTAGTTGACCCCATACCCCAACCCATGAGCTGTAGTTGACCCCATACCCCAACCCATGAGCTAGACTTGACCCCATACCCCATCCCATGAGCTATAGTTGACCCCATACCCCAACCCATGTGCTATAATTGACCCCATACCCCAACCCCTGAGCTGTAGTTGACCCCATACCCCAACCTTTGAGCTGTAGTTGACCCCATACCCCAACCCATGAGCTATAGTTGACCCCATACCCCATCCCATGAGCTAGAGTTGACCCCATACCCCATCCCATGAGCTATAGTTGACCCCATACCCCATCCCATGAGCTATAGTTAACCGCATACCCCAACCCAAGAGCTGTAGTTGACCCCATACCCCAACCCATGAGCTGTAGTAGACCCCATACCCTAACCCATGAGCTGTAGTTGACCCCATACCCCAAACTATGAGCGGTAGTTGACCCCCATACCCCAACCCATGTGCTGTAGTTGACCCCATGCCCCAACCCATGAGCTATAGTTGACCCCATACCCCAACCTATGAGCTATAGTTGACCCCATTCCCCAACCCATGAGCTGTAGTTGACCCCATACCCCAACCCATGAGCTGTAGTTGACCCCATACCCCAACCCATGAGCTGAAGTTGACCCCATACTCCAACCCGTGAGTTGTAGCTAGACCCCATACCCCAACCTATCAGCTGTAGTAGACCCCATACCCCATCCCGTGAGCTGTAGTAGACCCCATACCCCAACCCATGAGCTATAGTTGACCCCATACCCCATCCCATGTGCTATAGTGGACCCCATACCCCAACCCATGAGCTATAGTTGACCCCATACCCCAACCCGTGAGCTGTAGTAGACCCCAAGCCCCAACCCATCAGCTGTAGTAGACCCCATACCCCATCCCGTGAGCTGTAGTAGACCCCATATCCCAACCCATGAGCTATAGTTGACCCCATACCCCATCCCATGAGCTTTAGTGGACCCCATACCCCAACCCATGAGCTATAGTTGACCCCATACCCCAACCCGTGAGCAGTAGTTGACCCCATACCCCAACCTATGAGCTGTAGTTGACCCCATACCCCAACCCATGAGCTATAGTTGACCCCCATACCCTAAACTATGAGCTGTAGTAGACCCCATACCCCAACCCATGAGCTATAGATGACCCCATACCCCAACCCATGAGCTATAGTTGACCCCATACCCCAACCCTTGAGCTGTAGTTGACCCCATACCCCAACCCATGAGCTGTAGTTGACCCCATACCCCAACCCATGAGCTAGACTTGACCCCATACCCCATCCCATGAGCTATAGTTGACCCCATACCCCAACCCATGTGCTATAATTGACCCCATACCCCAACCCCTGAGCTGTAGTTGACCCCATACCCCAACCTTTGAGCTGTAGTTGACCCCATACCCCAACCCATGAGCTATAGTTGACCCCATACCCCATCCCATGAGCTAGAGTTGACCCCATACCCCATCCCATGAGCTATAGTTGACCCCATACCCCATCCCATGAGCTATAGTTAACCGCATACCCCAACCCAAGAGCTGTAGTTGACCCCATACCCCAACCCATGAGCTGTAGTAGACCCCATACCCTAACCCATGAGCTGTAGTTGACCCCATACCCCAAACTATGAGCGGTAGTTGACCCCCATACCCCAACCCATGTGCTGTAGTTGACCCCATGCCCCAACCCATGAGCTATAGTTGACCCCATACCCCAACCTATGAGCTATAGTTGACCCCATTCCCCAACTCATGAGCTGTAGTTGACCCCATACCCCAACCCATGAGCTGTAGTTGACCCCATACCCCAACCCATGAGCTGAAGTTGACCCCATACTCCAACCCGTGAGTTGTAGCTAGACCCCATACCCCAACCTATCAGCTGTAGTAGACCCCATACCCCATCCCGTGAGCTGTAGTAGACCCCATACCCCAACCCATGAGCTATAGTTGACCCCATACCCCATCCCATGTGCTATAGTGGACTCCATACCCCAACCCATGAGCTATAGTTGACCCCATACCCCAACCCGTGAGCTGTAGTTGACCCCATACCCCAACCCATGAGCTGTAGTTTACCCCATACCCCAACCCATGAGCTATAGTTGACCCCATACCCCAAACTATGAGCTGTAGTAGACCCAATACCCCAACCCATGAGCTATAGTTGACCCCATACCCCAACCCATGAGCTATAGTTGAACCCATACCCCAACCCTTGAGCTGTAGTTGACCCCATACCTCATCCCATGAGCTGTAATTGACCCCATACCCCAACCCATGAGCTATAGTTGACCCCATACCCCAACCTGTGAGCTATAATTGACCCCATACTCCATCCCCTGAGCTGTACTTGACCCCATACCCCAACCCATGAGCTGTAGTTGACCCCATACCCCAACTCATGAGCTATAGTTGACCCCATACCCCATCCCATGAGTTATAGTTGACCCAATACCCCATCCCATGAGCTATAGTTGACCCCATACCCCATCCCATGAGCTATTGTTAACCCCATACCCACACCTATGAACTGTAGCTGACCCCATACCTCAAACCATGAGCTATAGTTGACCACATACCCCAACCCGTGAGCTGTAGTTGACCCCATACCCCAACCTATGAGCTGTAGTTGACCCCATACCCCAACCCGTGAGCTGTAGTTGACCCCATACTCCAACCTATGAGCTATAGTTGACCCCATACCCCCAACCTATGATCTGTAGTAGACCCCATACCCCAACCCATGAGCTATAGTTGACCCCATACCCCAACCCATGAGCTATAGTTGACCCCATACCCCAACCCAAGAGCTATAGTTGACCCCATACCCCAACCCGTGAGCTGTAGTTGACCTCATACCCCAACCCATGAGCTATAGTTGGCCCATACCCCAACCTGTGAGCTGTAGTTGACCCCATACCCCAACCCATGAGCAATAGTTGACCCCATACCCACACAATGAGCTGTAGTTGACCCTATACCCCAACCCATGAGCTATAGTTGACCCCATACCCCAACCTATGAGCTGTAGTAGACCCCATACCCCAACCCATGAGCTATAGTCGACCCCATACCCCATCCCATGAGCTATAGATGACCCCATACCCCAACCCGTGAGCTGTAGTTGACCCCATACCCCAACCCATGAGCTGTAGTTGACCCCATACTCCAACCCATGAGCTAAAGTTGACCCCATACTCCAACCCGTGAGCTATAGTTGACCCCATACCCCAACCCGTGAGCTAAAGTTGACCCCATACTCCAACCCGTGAGCTATAGTTGACCCCATACCCCAACCCGTGAGCTGTAGCTGATCCCATACCCAAACCCATGAGCTATAGTTGACCCCATACACCAACCCATGAGCTGTAGTTGACCCCATATCCCAACCCATGAGCTATAGTTGACCCCATACCCCAACCCATGAGCTGTAGTTTACTCCATACCCCAACCCATGACCTGTAGTTGACTCCATACCCCAACCCATGACCTGTAGTTGACCCCATACCTCAACCCGCGACCTGTAGTTGACCCCATACCCCAACCCGTGAGCTGTAGCGGACCCCATACCCCAACCCATGAGCTGTAGCTGACCCTATACCCCAACCCGTGACCTGTAGTTGACCCCATACCCCAACCCATGAGCTGTAGTTGACCCCATACGACAACCCATGAGCTGTAGCTGACCCCATACCCGAACCCATGAGCTGTAGCTGACCCCATACCCCAACCTGTGACCTGTAGTTGACCCCATACCCCAACCCATGAGCTGTATTTGACCTGATATCCAAACCCATGAGCTGTAGCAGACCCCATAACCCAACCCATGAGCTGTAGCTGACCCCATACCCCAACCCATGAGCTGTAGCTGACCCCATACCCCAACCCATGAGCAGTAACTGAACCCTTACACCAACCCGTGAGCTGTAGTTGACCCCATTCCCCAACCCATGAGCTGTAGCTGACCCCATACCCCAACCTATGAGCTGTAGCTGACCCCATACCCCAACCCATGAGCTGTAGCTGACCCCATACGCCAACACGTGAGCTGTAGCTGACCCCATACCCCAACCCATGAGCTGTAACTGACCCCATACCTCAACCCATGAGCTGTAGCTGACCCCATACCCCAACCCGTGAGCTGTAGCTGACCCTATACCCCAACCCGTGAGCTGTAGCTGACCCCATACCCTAACCCATGAGCTATAGTTAACCCCATACCCACACCCATGAACTGTAGCTGACCCCATACCTCAAACCATGAGCTATAGTTGACCCCATACCCCATCCTGTGAGCTGTAGTTGACCCCATATCCCAACCCATAAGCTATAGTTGACCCCATACCCCAACCCATGAGCTGTAGTTGACCCCATACCCCAACCTATGAGCTGTAGTTGACCCCATACCCCAACCCGTGAGCTGTAGGTGACCCCATACCCCAACCCATGAGCTATAGTTGACCCCATACCCCAACCCGTGAGATGTAGTTGACCCCATACCCCAACCCATGTGCTATAGTTGACCCATACCCCAACCCGTGAGCTGTAGTTGACCCCATACCCCAACCCATGAGCAATAGTTGACCCCATACCCCAACCAGTGAGCTGTAGTTGACCCCATACCCCAACCCATGAGCTATAGTTGACCCCATACCCCAACCTATGAGCTGTAGTAGACCCCATACCCCAACCCATGAGCTATAATTGACTCCATACCCCATCCCATGAGCTATAGATGACCCCATACCCCAACCCGTGAGCTGTAGTTGACCCCATACCCCATCCCATGAGCTATAGTTGACCCCATACCCAACATGTGAGCTATAATTGACCCCATACTCCATCCCCTGAGCTGTAGTTGACCCCATACCCCAACCCATGAGCTGTAGTTGACCCCATACCCCAACTCATGAGCTATAGTTGACCCCATACCCCATCCCATGAGTTATAGTTGACCCAATACCCCATCCCATGAGCTATAATTGACCCCATACCCATATCCCATGAGCAATAGTTGACCCCATACCCCAACCAGTGAGCTGTAGTTGACCCCATACCCCAACCCATGAGCTATAGTTAACCCCATACCCCAACCCATGAGCTAAAGTTGACCCCATACCCCAACCAGTGAGCTGTAGTTGACCCCATACCCCAACCCATGAGCTATAGTTTACCCCATACCCCAACCCATGAGCTATAGTTGACCCCATACCCCAAACTATGAGCTGTAGTAGACCCAATACCCCAACCCATGAGCTATAGTTGACCCCATACCCCAACCCATGAGCTATAGTTGAACCCATACCCCAACCCTTGAGCTGTAGTTGACCCCATACCTCATCCCATGAGCTGTAATTAACCCCATACCCCAACCCATGAGCTATAGTTGACCCCATACCCCAACCCATGAGCTATAGTTGAACCCATACCCCAACCCTTGAGCTGTAGTTGACCCCATACCCCAACCCATGAGCTGTAGTTGACCCCATAACCCAACTCATGAGCTATAGTTGACCCCATACCCCATCCCATGAGTTATAGTTGACCTAATACCCCATCCCATGAGCTATAGTTGACCCCATACCCCATGCCATGAGCTATTGTTAACCCCATACCCACACCTATGAACTGTAGCTGACCCCATACCTCAAACCATGAGCTATAGTTGACCACATACCCCAACCCGTGAGCTGTAGTTGACCCCATACCCCAACCTATGAGCTGTAGTTGACCCCATACCCCAACCCGTGAGCTGTAGTTGACCCCATACCCCAACCTATGAGCTATAGTTGACCCCATACCCCCAACCTATGATCTGTAGTAGACCCCATACCCCAACCCATGAGCTATAGTTGACCCCATACCCCAACCCATGAGCTATAGTTGACCCCATACCCCAACCCATGAGCTATAGTTGACCCCATACCCCAACCCGTGAGCTGTAGTTGACCTCATACCCCAACCCATGAGCTATAGTTGACCCATACCCCAACCCGTGAGCTGTAGTTGACCCCATACCCCAACCCATGAGCAATAGTTGACCCCATACCCCAACCAATGAGCTGTAGTTGACCCCATACCCCAACCCATGACCTATAGTTGACCCCATACCCCAACCTATGAGCTGTAGTAGACCCCATACCCCAACCCATGAGCTATAGTCGACCCCATACCCCATCCCATGAGCTATAGATGACCCCATACCCCAACCCGTGAGCTGTAGTTGACCCCATACCCCAACCCATGAGCTGTAGTTGACCCCATACTCCAACCCATTAGCTAAAGTTGACCCCATACTCCAACCCGTGAGCTATAGTTGACCCCATACCCCAACCCGTGAGCTGTAGCTGATCCCATACCCAAACCCATGAGCTATAGTTGACCCCATACACCAACCCATGAGCTGTAGTTGACCCCATATCCCAACCCATGAGCTATAGTTGACCCCATACCCCAACCCATGAGCTGTAGTTTACTCCATACCCCAACCCATGACCTGTAGTTGACTCCATACCCCAACCCATGACCTGTAGTTGACCCCATACCTCAACCCGCGACCTGTAGTTGACCCCATACCCCAACCCGTGAGCTGTAGCTGACCCCATACCCCAACCCATGAGCTGTAGCTGACCCTATACCCCAACCCGTGACCTGTAGTTGACCCCATACCCCAACACATGAGCTGTAGTTGACCCCATACCCCAACCCATGAGCTGTAGCTGACCCCATACCCGAACCCATGAGCTGTAGCTGACCCCATACCCCAACCTGTGACCTGTAGTTGACCCCATACCCCAACCCATGAGCTGTATTTGACCTGATATCTAAACCTATGAGCTGTAGCAGACCCCATACCCCAACCCATGAGCTGTAGCTGACCCCATACCCCAACCCATGAGCTGTAGCTGACCCCATACCCCAACCCATGAGCAGTAACTGAACCCATACACCAACCCGTGAGCTGTAGTTGACCCCATTCCCCAGCCCATGAGCTGTAGCTGACCCCATACCCCAACCTATGAGCTGTAGCTGACCCCATACCCCAACCCATGAGCTGTAGCTGACCCCATACGCCAACACGTGAGCTGTAGCTGACCCCATACCCCAACCCATGAGCTGTAACTGACCCCATACCTCAACCCATGAGCTGTAGCTGACCCCATACCCCAACCCGTGAGCTGTAGCTGACCCCATACCCCAACCCATGAGCTATAGTTAACCCCATACCCACACCCATGAACTGTAGCAGACCCCATACCTCAAACCATGAGCTATAGTTGACCCCATACCCCATCCCGTGAGCTGTAGTTGACCCCATACCCCAACCCATGAGCTGTAGTTGACCCCATACCCCAACCTATGAGCTGTAGTTGACCCCATACCCCAACCCGTGAGCTGTAGTTGACCCCATACCCCAACCCATGAGCTATAGTTGAACCCATACCCCAACCCGTGAGATGTAGTTGACCCCATACCCCAACCCATGAGCTATAGTTGACCCATACCCCAACCCGTGAGCTGTAGTTGACCCCATACCCCAACCCATGAGCAATAGTTGACCCCATACCCCAACCAGTGAGCTGTAGTTGACCCCATACCCCAACCCATGAGCTATAGTTGACCCCATACCCCAACCTATGAGCTGTAGTAGACCCCATACCCCATCCCATGAGCTATAATTGACCCCATACCCCATCCCATGAGCTATAGATGACCCCATACCCCAACCCGTGAGCTGTAGTTGACCCCATACCCCATCCCATGAGCTATAGTTGACCCCATACCCCAACATGTGAGCTATAATTGACCCCATACTCCATCCCCTGAGCTGTAGTTGACCCCATACCTAAACCCATGAGCTGTAGTTGACCCCATACCCCAACTCATGATCTATAGTTGACCCCATACCCCATCCCATGAGTTATAGTTGACCCAATACCCCATCCCATGAGCTATAGTTGACCCCATACCCCATCCCATGAGCTATTGTTAACCCCATACCCACACCTATGAACTGTAGCTGACCCCATACCTCAAACCATGAGCTATAGTTGACCCCATACCCCAACCCGTGAGCTGTAGTTGACCCCATACCCCAACCAATGAGCTGTAGTTGACCCCATACCCCAACCCGTGAGCTGTAGTTGACCCCATACCCCAACCTATGAGCTATAGTTGACCCCATACCCCCAACCTATGATCTGTAGTAGACCCCATACCCCAACCCATGATCTATAGTTGACCCCATACCCCAACCCATGAGCTATAGTTGACCCCATACCCCAACCCAAGAGCTATAGTTGACCCCATACCCCAACCCGTGAGCTGTAGTTGACCCCATACCCCAACCCATGAGCTATAGTTGACCCTTACCCCAACCCGTGAGCTGTAGTTGACCCCATACCCCAACCAGTGAGCTGTAGTTGACCCCATATCCCAACCCATGAGCTATAGTTGACCCCATACCCCAACCTATGATCTGTAGTAGATCCCATACCCCAACCCATGAGCTATAGTCGACCCCATACCCCATCGCATGAGCTATAGATGACCCCATACTCCAACCCGTGAGCTGTAGTTGACCCCATACCCCAACCCATGAGCTGTAGTTGACCCCATACTCCAACCCATGAGCTAAAGTTGACCCCATACTCCAACCCGTGAGCAATAGTTGACCCCATACCCCAACCCGTGAGCTGTAGCTGATCCCATACCCAAACCCATGAGCTATAGTTGACCCCATACCCCAACCCATGAGCTGTAGTTGACCCCATATCCCAACCCATGAGCTATAGTTGACCCCATACCCCAACCCATGAGCTGTAGTTGACTCCATACCCCAACCCATGACCTGTAGTTGACTCCATACCCCAACCCATGACCTGTAGTTGACCCCATACCTCAACCCGCGACCTGTAGTTGACCCCATACCCCAACCCGTGAGCTGTAGCTGACCCCATACCCCAACCCATGAGCTGTAGCTGACCCTATACCCCAACCCGTGACCTGTAGTTGACCCCATACCCCAACCCATGAGCTGTAGTTGACCCCATATCCCTACCCATGAGCTGTAGCTGACCCCATACCCGAACCCATGAGCTGTAGCTGACCCCATACCCCAACCTGTGACCTGTAGTTGACCCCATTCCCCAACCCATGAGCTGTAGTTGGCCCCATATCCAAACCCATGAGCTGTAGCAGACCCCATACCCCAACCAATGAGCTGTAACTGACCCCATACCCCAACCCATGAGCTGTAGCTGACCCCATACCCCAACCCATGAGCAGTAACTGAACCCATACACCAACCCGTGAGCTGTAGTTGACCCCATACCCCAACCCATGAGCTGTAGCTGACCCCATACCCCAACCTATGAGCTGTAGCTGACCCCATACCCCAACCCATGAGCTGTAGCTGACCCCATACGCCAACACGTGAGCTGTAGCTGACCCCATACCCCAACCCATGAGCTATAGTTAACCCCATACCCACACCCATGAACAGGAGCTGACCCCATACCTCAAACCATGAGCTATAGTTGACACCATACCCCAACCCGTGAGCTGTAGTTGACCCCATACCCCAACCCATAAGCTATAGTTGACCCCATACCCCAACCCATGAGCTGTAGTTGACCCCATACCCCAACCCATAAGCTATAGTTGACCCCATACCCCAACCCATGAGCTGTAGTTGACCCCATACCCCAACCTATGAGCTGTAGTTGACCCCATACCCCAACCCGTGAGCTGTAGTTGACCCCATACCCCAACCCATGAGCTATAGTTGACCCCATACCCCAATCCATGAGCTATAGTTGACCCATACCCCAACCCGTGAGCTGTAGTTGAACCCATACCCCAACCCATGAGCAATAGTTGACCCCATACCCCAACCAGTGAGCTGTAGTTGACCCCATACCCCAACCCATGAGCTATAGTTGACCCCATACCCCAACCTATGAGCTGTAGTAGACCCCATACCCCAACCCATGAGCTATAATTGACCCCCATACCTAAACCCGTGAGCTGTAGTTGACCCCATACCCCAACCCATGAGCTAAAGTTGACCCCATACTCCAACCCGTGAACTGTAGTAGACCCCATACCCCAACCCATGAGCTGTAGTTGACCCCATACCCCCCAACCCATGAGCTATAGTTGACCCCCATACCCTAAATTATGAGCTGTAGTAGACCCCATACCCCAACCCATGAGCTATAGATGACCCCATACCCCAACCCATGAGCTATAGTTGACCCCATACCCCAACCCTTGAGCTGTCGTTGACCCCATACCCCAACCCATGAGCTATAGTTAACCCCATACCCACACCCATGAACTGTAGCTGACCCCATACCTCAAACCATGAGCTATAGTTGACCCCATACCCCATCCCGTGAGCTGTAGTTGACCCCATACCCCAACCCATGAGCTGTAGTTGACCCCATACCCCAACCTATGAGCTGTAGTTGACCCCATACCCCAACCCGTGAGCTGTAGTTGACCCCATACCCCAACCCATGAGCTATAGTTGACCCCATACCCCAACCCGTGAGATGTAGTTGACCCCATACCCCAACCCATGAGCTATAGTTGACCCATACCCCAACCCGTGAGCTGTAGTTGACCCCATACCCCAACCCATGAGCAATAGTTGACCCCATACCCCAACCAGTGAGCTGTAGTTGACCCCATACCCCAACCCATGAGCTATAGTTGACCCCATACCCCAACCTATGAGCTGTAGTAGACCCCATACCCCAACCCATGAGCTATAATTGACCCCATACCCCATCCCATGAGCTATAGATGACCCCATACCCCAACCCGTGAGCTGTAGTTGACCCCATACCCCATCCCATGAGCTATAGTTGACCCCATACCCCAACATGTGAGCTATAATTGACCCCATACTCCATCCCCTGAGCTGTAGTTGACCCCATACCCCAACCCATGAGCTGTAGTTGAACCCATACCCCAACTCATGATCTATAGTTGACCCCATACCCCATCCCATGAGTTATAGTTGACCCAATACCCCATCCCATGAGCTATAGTTGACCCCATACCCCATCCCATGAGCTATTGTTAACCCCATACCCACACCTATGAACTGTAGCTGACCCCATACCTCAAACCATGAGCTATAGTTGACCCCATACCCCAACCCGTGAGCTGTAGTTGACCCCATACCCCAACCAATGAGCTGTAGTTGACCCCATACCCCAACCCGTGAGCTGTAGTTGACCCCATACCCCAACCTATGAGCTATAGTTGACCCCATACCCCCAACCTATGATCTGTAGTAGACCCCATACCCCAACCCATGATCTATAGTTGACCCCATACCCCAACCTATGAGCTATAGTTGACCCCATACCCCAACCCATGAGCTATAGTTGACCCCATACCCCAACCCGTGAGCTGTAGTTGACCCCATACCCCAACCCATGAGCTATAGTTGACCCATACCCCAACCCGTGAGCTGTAGTTGACCCCATACCCCAACCAGTGAGCTGTAGTTGACCCCATATCCCAACCCATGAGGTATAGTTGACCCCATACCCCAACCTATGATCTGTAGTAGATCCCATACCCCAACCCATGAGCTATAGTCGACCCCCATACCCCATCGCATGAGCTATAGATGACCCCATACTCCAACCCGTGAGCTGTAGTTGACCCCATACCCCAACCCATGAGCTGTAGTTGACCCCATACTCCAACCCATGAGCTAAAGTTGACCCCATACTCCAACCCGTGAGCAATAGTTGACCCCATACCCCAACCCGTGAGCTGTAGCTGATCCCATACCCAAACCCATGAGCTATAGTTGACCCCATACCCCAACCCATGAGCTGTAGTTGACCCCATATCCCAACCCATGAGCTATAGTTGACCCCATACCCCAACCCATGAGCTGTAGTTGACTCCATACCCCAACCCATGACCTGTAGTTGACTCCATACCCCAACCCATGACCTGTAGTTGACCCCATACCTCAACCCGCGACCTGTAGTTGACCCCATACCCCAACCCGTGAGCTGTAGCTGACCCCATACCCCAACCCATGAGCTGTAGCTGACCCTATACCCCAACCCGTGACCTGTAGTTGACCCCATACCCCAACCCATGAGCTGTAGTTGACCCCATACCCCTACCCATGAGCTGTAGCTGACCCCATACCCGAACCCATGAGCTGTAGCTGACCCCATACCCCAACCTGTGACCTGTAGTTGACCCCATACCCCAACCCATGAGCTGTAGTTGGCCCCATATCCAAACCCATGAGCTGTAGCAGACCCCATATCCCAACCAATGAGCTGTAACTGACCCCATACCCCAACCCATGAGCTGTAGCTGACCCCATACCCCAACCCATGAGCAGTAACTGAACCCATACACCAACCCGTGAGCTGTAGTTGACCCCATACCCCAACCCATGAGCTGTAGCTGACCCCATACCCCAACCTATGAGCTGTAGCTGACCCCATACCCCAACCCATGAGCTGTAGCTGACCCCATACGCCAACACGTGAGCTGTAGCTGACCCCATACCCCAACCCATGAGCTGTAACTGACCCCATACCTCAACCCATGAGCTGTAGCTGACCCCATACCCCAACCCGTGAGCTGTAGCTGACCCCATACCCCAACCCATGAGCTATAGTTAACCCCATACCCACACCCATGAACTGTAGCTGACCCCATACCTCAAACCATGAGCTATAGTTGACCCCATACCCCAACCCGTGAGCTGTAGTTGACCCCATACCCCAACCCATAAGCTATAGTTGACCCCATACCCCAACCCATGAGCTGTAGTTGACCCCATACCCCAACCCATAAGCTATAGTTGACCCCATACCCCAACCCATGAGCTGTAGTTGACCCCATACCCCAACCTATGAGCTGTAGTTGACCCCATACCCCAACCCGTGAGCTGTAGTTGACCCCATACCCCAACCCATGAGCTATAGTTGACCCCATACCCCAACCCATGAGCTATAGTTGACCCATACCCCAACCCGTGAGCTGTAGTTGAACCCATACCCCAACCCATGAGCAATAGTTGACCCCATACCCCAACCAGTGAGCTGTAGTTGACCCCATACCCCAACCCATGAGCTATAGTTGACCCCATACCCCAACCTATGAGCTGTAGTAGACCCCATACCCCAACCCATGAGCTATAATTGACCCCATACCTAAACCCGTGAGCTGTAGTTGACCCCATACCCCAACCCATGAGCTAAAGTTGACCCCATACTCCAACCCGTGAACTGTAGTAGACCCCATACCCCAACCCATGAGCTGTAGTTGACCCCATACCCCCAACCCATGAGCTATAGTTGACCCCCATACCCTAAATTATGAGCTGTAGTAGACCCCATACCCCAACCCATGAACTATAGATGACCCCATACCCCAACCCATGAGCTATAGTTGACCCCATACCCCAACCCTTGAGCTGTCGTTGACCCCATACCCCAACCCATGAGCTATAGTTAATCCCATACCCACACCCATGAACTGTAGCTGACCCCATACCTCAAACCATGAGCTATAGTTGACCCCATACCCCATCCCGTGAGCTGTAGTTGACCCCATACCCCAACCCATGAGCTGTAGTTGACCCCATACCCCAACCTATGAGCTATAGTTGACCCCATACCCCAACCCGTGAGCTGTAGTTGACCCCATACCCCAACCCATGAGCTATAGTTGACCCATA
Source organism: Procambarus clarkii (assembly GCF_040958095.1). Classification (NCBI taxonomy): domain Eukaryota; kingdom Metazoa; phylum Arthropoda; class Malacostraca; order Decapoda; family Cambaridae; genus Procambarus; species Procambarus clarkii. The sequence continues at coordinate 2,206,579 of NW_027189132.1, forward strand.
CCCCAACCCGTGAGCTGTAGTTGACCCCATACCCCAACCAGTGAGCTGTAGTTGACCCCATATCCCAACCCATGAGCTATAGTTGACCCCATACCCCAACCTATGATCTGTAGTAGATCCCATACCCCAACCCATGAGCTATAGTCGACCCCATATCCCATCGCATGAGCTATAGATGACCCCATACTCCAACCCGTGAGCTGTAGTTGACCCCATACCCCAACCCATGAGCTGTAGTTGACCCCATACTCCAACCCATGAGCTAAAGTTGACCCCATACTCCAACCCGTGAGCAATAGTTGACCCCATACCCCAACCCGTGAGCTGTAGCTGATCCCATACCCAAACCCATGAGCTATAGTTGACCCCATATCCCAACCCATGAGCTGTAGTTGACCCCATATCCCAACCCATGAGCTATAGTTGACCCCATTCCCCAACCCATGAGCTTTAGTTGACTCCATACCCCAACCCATGACCTGTAGTTGACTCCATACCCCAACCCATGACCTGTAGTTGACCCCATACCTCAACCCGCGACCTGTAGTTGACCCCATACCCCAAACCATGAGCTGTAGCTGACCCTATACCCCAACCCGTGACCTGTAGTTGACCCCATACCCCAACCCATGAGCTGTAGTTGACCCCATACCCCTACCCATGAGCTGTAGCTGACCCCATACCCGAACCCATGAGCTGTAGCTGACCCCATACCCCAACCTGTGACCTGTAGTTGACCCCATACCCCAACCCATGAGCTGTAGTTGGCCCCATATCCAAACCCATGAGCTGTAGCAGACCCCATACCCCAACCAATGAGCTGTAACTGACCCCATACCCCAACCCATGAGCTGTAGCTGACCCCATACCCCAACCCATGTGCAGTAACTGAACCCATACACCAACCCGTGAGCTGTAGTTGACCCCATACCCCAACCCATGAGCTGTAGCTGACCCCATACCCCAACCTATGAGCTGTAGCTGACCCCATACCCCAACCCATGAGCTGTAGCTGACCCCATACGCCAACACGTGAGCTGTAGCTGACCCCATACCCCAACCCATGAGCTGTAACTGACCCCATACCTCAACCCATGAGCTGTAGCTGACCCCATACCCCAACCCGTGAGCTGTAGCTGACCCCATACCCCAACCCATGAGCTATAGTTAACCCCATACCCACACCCATGAACTGTAGCTGACCCCATACCTCAAACCATGAGCTATAGTTGACCCCATACCCCAACCCGTGAGCTGTAGTTGACCCCATACCCCAACCCATAAGCTATAGTTGACCCCATACCCCAACCCATGAGCTGTAGTTGACCCCATACCCCAACCCATAAGCTATAGTTGACCCCATACCCCAACCCATGAGCTGTAGTTGACCCCATACCCCAACCTATGAGCTGTAGTTGACCCCATACCCCAACCCGTGAGCTGTAGTTGACCCCATACCCCAACCCATGAGCTATAGTTGACCCCATACCCCAACCCATGAGCTATAGTTGACCCATACCCCAACCCGTGAGCTGTAGTTGAACCCATACCCCAACCCATGAGCAATAGTTGACCCCATACCCCAACCAGTGAGCTGTAGTTGACCCCATACCCCAACCCATGAGCTATAGTTGACCCCATACCCCAACCTATGAGCTGTAGTAGACCCCATACCCCAACCCATGAGCTATAATTGACCCCATACCTAAACCCGTGAGCTGTAGTTGACCCCATACCCCAACCCATGAGCTAAAGTTGACCCCATACTCCAACCCGTGAACTGTAGTAGACCCCATACCCCAACCCATGAGCTATAGTTGACCCCATACCCCAACCCGTGAGCTGTAGTTGACCCCATACCCCAACCCATAAGCTATAGTTGACCCCATACCCCAACCCATGAGCTGTAGTTGACCCCATACCCCAACCCATAAGCTATAGTTGACCCCATACCCCAACCCATGAGCTGTAGTTGACCCCATACCCCAACCTATGAGCTGTAGTTGACCCCATACCCCAACCCGTGAGCTGTAGTTGACCCCATACCCCAACCCATGAGCTATAGTTGACCCCATACCCCAACCCATGAGCTATGGTTGACCCATACCCCAACCCGTGAGCTGTAGTTGAACCCATACCCCAACCCATGAGCAATAGTTGACCCCATACCCCAACCAGTGAGCTGTAGTTGACCCCATACCCCAACCCATGAGCTATAGTTGACCCCATACCCCAACCTATGAGCTGTAGTAGACCCCATACCCCAACCCATGAGCTATAATTGACCCCATACCTAAACCCGTGAGCTGTAGTTGACCCCATACCCCAACCCATGAGCTAAAGTTGACCCCATACTCCAACCCGTGAACTGTAGTAGACCCCATACCCCAACCCATGAGCTGTAGTTGACCCCATACCCCCAACCCATGAGCTATAGTTGACCCCCATACCCTAAATTATGAGCTGTAGTAGACCCCATACCCCAACCCATGAGCTATAGAAGACCCCATACCCCAACCCATGAGCTATAGTTGACCCCATACCCCAACCCTTGAGCTGTCGTTGACCCCATACCCCAACCCATGAGCTAGAGTTGACCCCATATCCCATCCCATGAGCTATAGTTGACCCCATACCCCAACCAATGAGCTATAATTGACCCCATACCCCAACCCCTGAGCTGTAGTTGACCCCATACCCCAACCTTTGAGCTGTAGTTGACCCCATACCCCAACCCATGAGCTATAGTTGACCCCATACCCATCCCATGAGCTATAGTTGACCCCATACCCCATCCCATGAGCTATAGTTAACCGCATACCCCAACCCATGAGCTGTAGTTGACCCCATACCCCAACCCATGAGCTGTAGTAGACCCCATACCCTAACGCATAAGCTGTAGTTGACCCCATACCCCAAACTATGAGCGGTAGTTGACCCCCATACCCCAACCCATGTGCTGTAGTTGACCGTATACCCCAACCCATGAGCTATAGTTGACCCCATACCCCATTTAATGAGCTATAGTTGACCCAATCCACCAACTCATGAGCTGTAGTTGACCCCATACCCCAACCCATGAGCTGTAATTGACCGCATACCCCAACCCATGAGCTGAAGTTGACCCCATACTCCATCCCGTGAGTTGTAGTAGACCCAATACCCCAACCCATCAGCTGTAGTAGACCCCATACCCCATCCCGTGAGCTGTAGTAGACCCCATACCCCAACCCATGAGCTATAGTTGACCCCATACCCCATCCCATGTGCTATAGTGGACCCCATACCCCAACCCATGAGCTATGGTTGACCCCATACCCCAACCCGTGAGCTGTAGTTGACCCCATACCCCAACCAATGAGCTGTAGTTTACCCCATACCCCAACCCATGAGCTATAGTTGACCCCATACCCCAAACTATGAGCTGTAGTAGGCCCCATACCCCAACCCATGAGCTATAGTTGACCCCATACCCCAACCCATGAGCTATAGTTGAACCCATACCCCAACCCTTGAGCTGTAGTTAACCCCATACCTCATCCCATGAGCTGTAGTTGACCAAATACCCCAACCCATGACCTATAGTTGACCCCATACCCCAACCCGTGAGCTATAATTGACCCCATACCCCATCCCCGGAGCTGTAGTTGACCCCATTCCCCAACCTATGAGCTGTAGTTGACCCCATACCCCAACTCATGAGCTATAGTTGACCCCATACCCCATCCCATGAGTTATAGTTGACCCAATACCCCATCCCATGAGCTATAGTTGACCCCATACCCCATCCCATGAGCTATAGACAGAATGGAAGCAAAGCATCTATGGGATGAAATATCTAGAGCATCTAGATCTAACAGTATTTATGTCATGGGTGACTTTAATTTTAGCGGAATAAACTGGTTGAACAAAACAGGGAGTAGTGAAGCAGAAGATTTTCTAGAATTAATTGACGATTGCTTTCTTACGCAACACATTAAGGAACCAACACGGGAAAATAATATTTTAGATTTAGTGTTAACTAACAGGGAAACGCAAATTAATGACATCGAAATAGGGAGTGAGCTAGGGAGCAGTGATCACAAAGAAATCAGATTTAGCATAGAATGGAATAGACCAGTAGGAGAAAATTCTGTTAAAGTGCCAGATTTTCGAAAAGCTGATTTTAATAGCCTAAGAAATTTTTTGGGTCAAATTGATTGGAAAGGCTTGGGTATGGGGTATGGGCCGATCTTGGAGCGAGACATGAACCCAGCGATAGGTGACTTAAATGGGGATTTCGATGTGGATTCAATATATAACTTATTTAAGAATATTCTAAACAAAGCACAGGAACGTAGTATACCATACAAATTGAATAGATCGTATACTAATGACCCAAAGTGGATAACAAAGAATTTGAAGAACCTTATAGGTAAAAAGAGAGCTTGGTACAAAAGGATTAAAAATGGGGAGGTCACTTTAGAACAGGAATTCGTACAACTGGTTAGAAATGTTAAAAAAGAGATAAGGAAAGCAAAAAGAAACTATGAAGTTCGCATAGCAGGGCAAGCAAAGACAAATCCTAAAGGGTTTTTTTCAGTTATATCGTACTAAGACTAGGGAAAGGATAGGTCCATTAAAAACTGAGACAGGTCAAATAACAGATAGTGATGAAGAGATGAGTAGTATTTTTAATAAATATTTTGTATCTGTATTTACTAAAGAGGAACTTAACAATATGCCTTCAGCCGAACAAGTCTATGTGGGTGGGGACGAGGACAGGTTGACGAGTTTAGCAGTTACCAGGGAGGATGTTCTTAAACAAATAGTAAAACTCAAACCAAACAAATCCCCAGGGCCGGATGAAGTGTTTGCTAGGGTGCTTAAAGAATGCAAAGAGGAGCTTTGTGACCCACTGTCAACCATATTTAATAAATCAATAGAGTCAGGCAGAGTGCCAGAGTTTTGGAAAGTTGCTAATGTGATACCAGTTTTTAAGAAAGGAGATAGATCACTTGCGTCTAACTATCGACCAATTAGCCTAACGTCTATTGTGGGAAAGTTACTCGAATCTATAATAGCAAATAAAATTCGTCTTCATCTTGAAAAACATAAATTAATAATTGAGTCGCAACATGGTTTTATAAATGGCCGTTCATGTTTAACAAATTTGTTATCTTTTTATTCTAGCATTGTTGAGGCAGTTGATAGTGGTAAGGATTGCGATGTTGTATACCTTGACTTTAGCAAAGCTTTTGATACAGTGCCACATGAAAGACTGATTAAAAAAATAGAGTCTCATGGTATTGGGGGTGCTATATTAAGCTGGATTAGGGCATGGCTATACCAAAGGAAACAGAGAGTTAGTATAAATGGAATCAAGTCAGAGTGGGAAAATGTTGTAAGTGGAGTGCCTCAAGGCTCTGTCCTGGGACCTCTGTTGTTTATAATATATATAAATGATTTAGATTCAGGTTTGAGTAGCAACATTTGCAAATTTGCCGATGATACGAAAATCGGTAGGGAAATTAATTCGGAGGAGGACTCACTATCACTTCAAGTTGATCTAGATAGGGTTTTGAAATGGTCAAAGGATTGGCAGATGCAGTTTAATGCTGATAAATGTAAAGTTCTGAGGTTAGGTAATGATGATAGAGTTACAAGATACGAGCTAGATGGTGTTGTGATTGCGAAGTCGGATTGCGAAAGGGATCTGGGAGTTATGATTAGTAAGAATTTAAAACAAAAGGATCAATGCATAAATGTTCGTAATAAGGCAAATCGGACACTTGGATTTATTAATCGCAGCGTTAGTAACAAGACACCTGGTGATGATTAATGATGATAGAGTTACAAGATACGAGCTAGATGGTGTTGTGATTGCGAAGTCGGATTGCGAAAGGGATCTGGGAGTTATGATTAGTAAGAATTTAAAACAAAAGGATCAATGCATAAATGTTCGTAATAAGGCAAATCGGACACTTGGATTTATTAATCGCAGCGTTAGTAACAAGACACCTGGTGTGGTTCTCAAGCTATATCTTGCTCTAGTTAGGCCCCATTTAGATTATGCAGTTCAGTTTTGGTCGCCATATTATAGAATGGATATAATTTCACTTGAACGTGTCCAGCGTAGGATGACTAAGTTAATTCCCCAAATTAGAAATCTTTCATATGAAGAAAGATTAACAAAGCTTAAGTTGCATTCACTGGAAAGGCGAAGAGTTAGGGGTGACATGATAGAGGTTTACAAGTGGATGAATGGACATAACCGGGGGGATATTAATAGGGTATTAAAAGTATCAACACAGGACAGAACACGAAACAATGGATATAAATTGGATAAGTTTAGATTTAGGAAAGACTTGGGTAAATACTGGTTCAGTAACAGGGTTGTTGATTTGTGGAACCAATTGCCGCGTAACATTGTGGAGGTGGGGTCCCTCGATTGTTTCAAGCACGGGTTGGACAAGTATATGAGTGGGATTGGGTGGTTATAGAATAGGAGCTGCCTCGTATGGGCCAATAGGCCTTCTGCAGTTACCTTTGTTCTTATGTTCTTATGTTCTTATGTTCTATAGTTGACCCCATACCCCATCCCATAAGCTATAGTTAACCCCATACCCCAACCCATGAGCTGTAGGTGACCCCATACCCCAACCCATGAGCTGTAGTAGACCCCATACCCCAACCCATGAGCTGTAGTTGACCCCATACCCCAACCTATGAGCGGTAGTTGACCCCCATACCTCAACCCATGAGCTGTAGTTGACCCCATACCCCAACCCATGAGCTATAGTTGACCCCATACCCCATCTCATGAGCTATAGTTGACCCCATCGCCCATCCCATGAGCTATAGTTGACCCCATACCCCAACGCATGAGCTGTAGTTGACCCCATACCCCAACCCATGAGCTGTAGTTGACCCCATTCCCCAACCCATGAGCAGTAGTTGACCCCATACTCCAACCCATGAGCTGTAGGTGACCCCATACTCCAACCCATGAGCTATAGTTGACCCCATACCCCATCCCATGAGCTGTAGTTGACCCCATGCTCCAACCCATGAGCTGTAGCTGACCCCATACTCCAACCCATGAGCTATAGTTGACCCCATACCCCATCCCATGAGCTGTAGTTGACCCCATACTCCAACCCATGAGCTGTAGATGACCCCATACTCCAACCTATGAGGTATAGTTTACCCCATACCCCATTCCATGAGCTGTAGTTGACCCCCATACCCCACCCCATGGTCTGTAGTTGACCCCATACTCCAAACCATGAGCTGTAGTTAAGAACATAAGAACATAAGAACAAAGGTAACTGCAGAAGGCCTATTGGCCCATACGAGGCAGCTCCTATTCTATAACCACCCAATCCCACTCATATACTTGTCCAACCCATGCTTGAAACAATCGAGGGACCCCACCTCCACAATGTTACGCGGCAATTGGTTCCACAAATCAACAACCCTGTTACTGAACCAGTATTTACCCAAGTCTTTCCTAAATCTAAACTTATCCAATTTATATCCATTGTTTCGTGTTCTGTCCTGTGTTGATACATTTAATACCCTATTAATATCCCCCCGGTTATGTCCATTCATCCACTTGTAAACCTCTATCATGTCACCCCTAACTCTTCGCCTTTCCAGTGAATGCAACTTAAGCTTTGTTAATCTTTCTTCATATGAAAGATTTCTAATTTGGGGAATTAACTTAGTCATCCTACGCTGGACACGTTCAAGTGAATTTATATCCATTCTATAATATGGCGACCAAAACTGAACTGCACAATCTAAATGGGGCCTAACTAGAGCAAGATATAGCTTGAGAAAAGTTCATTCAAACTATGAAGTTCGCATAGCAGGGCAAAACTATGAAGTTCGCATAGCAGGGCAAGCAAAGACAAATCCTAAAGGGTTTTTTCAGTTATATCGTACTAAGACTAGGGAAAGGATAGGTCCATTAAAAACTGAGACAGGTCAAATAACAGATAGTGATGAAGAGATGAGTAGTATTTTTAATAAATATTTTGTATCTGTATTTACTAAAGAGGAACTTAACAATATGCCTTCAGCCGAACAAGTCTATGTGGGTGGGGACGAGGACAGGTTGACGAGTTTAGCAGTTACCAGGGAGGATGTTCTTAAACAAATAGTAAAACTCAAACCAAACAAATCCCCAGGGCCGGATGAAGTGTTTGCTAGGGTGCTTAAAGAATGCAAAGAGGAGCTTTGTGACCCACTGTCAACCATATTTAATAAATCAATAGAGTCAGGCAGAGTGCCAGAGTTTTGGAAAGTTGCTAATGTGATACCAGTTTTTAAGAAAGGAGATAGATCACTTGCGTCTAACTATCGACCAATTAGCCTAACGTCTATTGTGGGAAAGTTACTCGAATCTATAATAGCAAATAAAATTCGTCTTCATCTTGAAAAACATAAATTAATAATTGAGTCGCAACATGGTTTTATAAATGGCCGTTCATGTTTAACAAATTTGTTATCTTTTTATTCTAGCATTGTTGAGGCAGTTGATAGTGGTAAGGATTGCGATGTTGTATACCTTGACTTTAGCAAAGCTTTTGATACAGTGCCACATGAAAGACTGATTAAAAAAATAGAGTCTCATGGTATTGGGGGTGCTATATTAAGCTGGATTAGGGCATGGCTATACCAAAGGAAACAGAGAGTTAGTATAAATGGAATCAAGTCAGAGTGGGAAAATGTTGTAAGTGGAGTGCCTCAAGGCTCTGTCCTGGGACCTCTGTTGTTTATAATATATATAAATGATTTAGATTCAGGTTTGAGTAGCAACATTTGCAAATTTGCCGATGATACGAAAATCGGTAGGGAAATTAATTCGGAGGAGGACTCACTATCACTTCAAGTTGATCTAGATAGGGTTTTGAAATGGTCAAAGGATTGGCAGATGCAGTTTAATGCTGATAAATGTAAAGTTCTGAGGTTAGGTAATGATGATAGAGTTACAAGATACGAGCTAGATGGTGTTGTGATTGCGAAGTCGGATTGCGAAAGGGATCTGGGAGTTATGATTAGTAAGAATTTAAAACAAAAGGATCAATGCATAAATGTTCGTAATAAGGCAAATCGGACACTTGGATTTATTAATCGCAGCGTTAGTAACAAGACACCTGGTGTGGTTCTCAAGCTATATCTTGCTCTAGTTAGGCCCCATTTAGATTATGCAGTTCAGTTTTGGTCGCCATATTATAGAATGGATATAAATTCACTTGAACGTGTCCAGCGTAGGATGACTAAGTTAATTCCCCAAATTAGAAATCTTTCATATGAAGAAAGATTAACAAAGCTTAAGTTGCATTCACTGGAAAGGCGAAGAGTTAGGGGTGACATGATAGAGGTTTACAAGTGGATGAATGGACATAACCGGGGGGATATTAATAGGGTATTAAAAGTATCAACACAGGACAGAACACGAAACAATGGATATAAATTGGATAAGTTTAGATTTAGGAAAGACTTGGGTAAATACTGGTTCAGTAACAGGGTTGTTGATTTGTGGAACCAATTGCCGCGTAACATTGTGGAGGTGGGGTCCCTCGATTGTTTCAAGCACGGGTTGGACAAGTATATGAGTGGGATTGGGTGGTTATAGAATAGGAGCTGCCTCGTATGGGCCAATAGGCCTTCTGCAGTTACCTTTGTTCTTATGTTCTTATAAATCAATAGAGTCAGGCAGAGTGCCAGAGTTTTGGAAAGTTGCTAATGTGATACCAGTTTTTAAGAAAGGAGATAGATCACTTGCGTCTAACTATCGACCAATTAGCCTAACGTCTATTGTGGGAAAGTTACTCGAATCCATAATAGCAAATAAAATTCGTCTTCATCTTGAAAAACATAAATTAATAATTGAGTCGCAACATGGTTTTATAAATGGCCGTTCATGTTTAACAAATTTGTTATCCTTTTATTCTAGCATTGTTGAGGCAGTTGATAGTGGTAAGGATTGCGATGTTGTATACCTTGACTTTAGCAAAGCTTTTGATACAGTGCCACATGAAAGACTGATTAAAAAGATAGAGTCTCATGGTATTGGGGGTGCTATATTAAGCTGGATTAGGGCATGGCTATACCAAAGGAAACAGAGAGTTAGTATAAATGGAATCAAGTCAGAGTGGGAAAATGTTGTAAGTGGAGTGCCTCAAGGCTCTGTCCTGGGACCTCTGTTGTTTATAATATATATAAATGATTTAGATTCAGGTATGAGTAGCAACATTTGCAAATTTGCCGATGATACGAAAATCGGTAGGGAAATTAATTCGGAGGAGGACTCACTATCACTTCAAGTTGATCTAGATAGGGTTTTGAAATGGTCAAAGGATTGGCAGATGCAGTTTAATGCTGATAAATGTAAAGTTCTGAGGTTAGGTAATGATGATAGAGTTACAAGATACGAGCTAGATGGTGTTGTGATTGCGAAGTCGGATTGCGAAAGGGATCTGGGAGTTATGATTAGTAAGAATTTAAAACATAAGGATCAATGCATAAATGTTCGTAATAAGGCAAATCGGACACTTGGATTTATTAATCGCAGCGTTAGTAACAAGACACCTGGTGTGGTTCTCAAGCTATATCTTGCTCTAGTTAGGCCCCATTTAGATTATGCAGTTCAGTTTTGGTCGCCATATTATAGAATGGATATAAATTCACTTGAACGTGTCCAGCGTAGGATGACTAAGTTAATTCCCCAAATTAGAAATCTTTCATATGAAGAAAGATTAACAAAGCTTAAGTTGCATTCACTGGAAAGGCGAAGAGTTAGGGGCGACATGATAGAGGTTTACAAGTGGGTGAATGGACATAACAAGGGGGATATTAATAGGGTATTAAAAGTATCAACACAGGACAGAACACGAAACAATGGGTATAAATTGGAGAAGTTTAGATTTAGGAAAGACTTGGGTAAATACTGGTTCAGTAACAGGGTTGTAGATTTGTGGAACCAATTGCCGCGTAACGTGGTGGAGGTGGGGTCCCTCGATTGTTTCAAGCGCGGGTTGGACAAGTATATGAGTGGGATTGGGTGGTTATAGAATAGGAGCTGCCTCGTATGGGCCAATAGGCCTTCTGCAGTTACCTTTGTTCTTATGTTCTTATGTTCTTAACCACACCAGGTGTCTTGTTACCAACGCTGCGATTAATAAATCCAAGTGTCCGATTTGCCTCACTACGAACATTTATGCATTGATCCTTTTGTTTCAAACTCTTACCAATCACAACTCCCAGATCCCTTTCGCAATCCGACTTCGCAATCACAACACCATCCAGCTCGCATCTTGCAACTCTATCATCGTTACCTAACCTCAGAACTCTACATTTATCAGCATCAAACTGCATCTGCCAATCCTTTGACCATTTCAAAACCCTATCTAGATCAACTTGAAGTGATAGTGAGCCCTCCCCCGAATCAATTTCCCTACCGATTTTCGTATCATCGGCAAATTTGCAAATGTTGCTACTCAAACCTGAATCTAAATCATTTATATATATTATAAACAACAGAGGTCCCAGGACAGAGCCTTGAGGCACTCCACTTACAACATTTTCCCACTCTGACTTGATTCCATTTATACTAACTCTCTGTTTCCTTTGGTATAGCCATGCCCTAATCCAGCTTAATATAGCACCCCCAATACCATGAGACTCTATCTTTTTAATCAGTCTTTCATGTGGCACTGTATCAAAAGCTTTGCTAAAGTCAAGGTATACAACATCGCAATCCTTACCACTATCAACTGCCTCAACAATGCTAGAATAAAAAGATAACAAATTTGTTAAACATGAACGGCCATTTATAAAACCATGTTGCGACTCAATTATTAATTTATGTTTTTCAAGATGAAGACGAATTTTATTTGCTATTATAGATTCGAGTAACTTTCCCACAATAGACGTTAGGCTAATTGGTCGATAGTTAGACGCAAGTGATCTATCTCCTTTCTTAAAAACTGGTATCACATTAGCAACTTTCCAAAACTCTGGCACTCTGCCTGACTCTATTGATTTATTAAATATGGTTGACAGTGGGTCACAAAGCTCCTCATTGCATTCTTTAAGCACCCTGGCAAACACTTCATCCGGCCCTGGGGATTTGTTTGGTTTGAGTTTTACTATTTGTTTAAGAACATCCTCCCTGGTAACTGTTAAACTCGTCAACCTGTCCTCGTCCCCACCCACATAGACTTGTTCGGCTGAAGGCATATTGTTAAGTTCCTCTTTAGTAAATACAGATACAAAATATTTATTAAAAATACTACTCATCTCTTCATCACTATCTGTTATTTGACCTGTCTCAGTTTTTAATGGACCTATCCTTTCCCTAGTCTTAGTACGATATAACTGAAAAAACCCTTTAGGATTTGTCTTTGCTTGCCCTGCTATGCGAACTTCATAGTTTCTTTTTGCTTTCCTTATCTCTTTTTTAACATTTCTAACCAGTTGTACGAATTCCTGTTCTAAAGTGACCTCCCCATTTTTAATCCTTTTGTACCAAGCTCTCTTTTTACCTATAAGGTTCTTCAAATTCTTTGTTATCCACTTTGGGTCATTAGTATTCGATCTATTCAATTTGTATGGTATACTACGTTCCTGTGCTTTGTTTAGAATATTCTTAAATAAGTTATATATTGAATCCACATCGAAATCCTCATTTAAGTCACCTATCGCTGGGTTCATGTCTCGCTCCAAGACCGGCCCACACCCCATACCCAAGACTTTCCAATCAATTTGACCCAAAAAATTTCTTAGGCTATTAAAATCAGCTTTTCGAAAATCTGGCACTTTAACAGAATTTTCTCCTACTGGTCTATTCCATTCTATGCTAAATCTGATTTCTTTGTGATCACTGCTCCCTAGCTCACTCCCTATTTCGATGTCATTAATTTGCGTTTCCCTGTTAGTTAACACTAAATCTAAAATATTATTTTCCCGTGTTGGTTCCTTAATGTGTTGCGTAAGAAAGCAATCGTCAATTAATTCTAGAAAATCTTCCGCTTCACTATTCCCTGTTTTGTTCAACCAGTTTATTCCGCTAAAATTAAAGTCACCCATGACATAAATACTGTTAGATCTAGATGCTCTAGATATTTCATCCCATAGATGCTTTGCTTCCATTCTGTCTAAATTTGGTGGCCTATATATTACTCCTATTATAATATTATTAGCTTTTTCGTTTAATTCAATCCAAATAGTTTCTGTGTGTGGCTCTGTTTTGATTCCCTCTTTGAGACTACATTTCAAATTGTCCCTAACATATATGGCTACTCCACCTCCTCGTCTAATATATCTATCTGTGTGAAATAGTTGAAATCCATATATTTGATATTCAGCTAATAGTTCTCTATTTTCTACATTCATCCACGTTTCGGTAAGTGCAATAATATCTATTTTTTCTGTGCAGACAAGAGCATTTAATTCGTTAATTTTATTTCTTAGACTTCTACTGTTAGTGTAATATACCCTAAGTGAATTGTTATTTTGCGGACCTTCTCTTTCCCTGATCGTTTTGCCAATTCCTTTCTCCCACAAACACATACTTTTATTACCTCCTTCCTCCAAATCAATTCCCATACCTCTATCTACTAACAGTTTAAACCCAAACAAACACCTCTAACCACTTCTTCTAACGAGTTCGCAACAGCAACAACCCCAGCTCTCGATAGATGCACCCCATCACGAGCATACATTTCATTTCTTCCATAGAAGTGTTCCCAGTTGTCTATGAAAGATATTGCATTTGATTTGCAATATCTTTCCAGCCGGCAATTGACACCAAGTGCCCTCGATATCCATTCATTTCCCACTCCCTTTCTTGGAAGAATGCCACATATGATCGGGATTCCTCCCTTGCTCCTAACTAACTCTATGGCTGTTTTATACCTCTGAATCAGTTCCTCACTCCTAACTCGACCAACATCATTTCCTCCCACGCTAATGCAAATAATGGGATTGTTCCCATTACCAGCCATAATATCATTCATGTTGTTTATAATATCACCAATGCCAGCTCCGGGATAGCAAACCCTTAACCTGTTTCCCCTATCTCTAGCACAAAACGTTCTATCCAAATACCTTATCTGGGAATCTCCCACAACTAATGTTTGCTTAGGTACTTCCTTTACCCTCTGAGGGGCCTGCGCTTCCTTTCTCTTCGTTGCTTTCTCTTTTGCGCGATCCACAGTCTCTCCACAGCACTCGTCCTCCAAAACGTCAAATGAATTAGAGGTTGCTATGGCGTTTGAAGGCGGCTTTAACAAAGTCTTCTTAAGGCCCCTGTCTTTCACAACTCTCCAAGACGAGGTCTCTTTACTGCTGGTCTCCTCCTTCGTTACTTCTCGTTGTTCTTTCAGCTGACGCACCTCCTCCCGCAGAAAGTCCAACTCTGTCCTCAGGGCTCCCACTAGAGTCACCAGGTCCTTAACTACAACTTCCATATTGCAATGCCATATTGTTGACGCCATACCCCACCCCATGAGCTATATTTGACCCCATACCCCACCCCATGAGCTGTAGTTGACCCCAAACCCCAACCCGTGAGCTGTAGCTGACCCCATACCCCAACCCGTGAGCTGTAGCAGACCATATACCCCATCCCATGAGCTGTAGTTAACCCCATACCCCAACCCGTGAGCTGTAGCTTATCCCACACCCCAACCAGTGAGCTGTAGTTGACCCCATAGTCCAACCCATGAGCTATAGTTGACCCCATAGCCCAACAAGTGAGCTATAATTGACCCCATACCACAACCCCTGAGCTGTAGTTGACCCCATACCCCAACCCATGAGCTGTAGTTGACCCCATACCCCAACCCATGAGCTATAGTTGACCCCATACCCCATCCCATGAGTTATAGTTGACCCCATGCCCCATCCCATGAGCTATAGTTGACCCCATACCCCATCCCATGAGCTATAGTTAACCCCATACCCCAACCCATGAGCTGTAGTTGACCCCATACTCCAACCCATGAGCTGTAATAGACCCCATACCCCAACCCATGAGCTGTAGTTGATCCCATACCCCAACCCATGAGCTATAGTTGACCCCATACCCCATCTCATGAGCTATAGTTGACCCCATCCCCCATTCCATGAGCTATAGTTGACCTCATACCCCAACCCATGAGCTGTAGTTGACCCCATACCCCAACCCATGAGCTGTAGTAGACCTCATACCCCAACCCATGAGCTGTAGTTGACCCCGTATCCCGACCCATGAGCTGTAGTTGACCCCATACCCCAACCCATGAGCTGTAGTTGACCCCATTCCCAAACCCATGAGCAGTAGTTGACCCCATACTCCAACCCATGAGCTGTAGGTGACCCCATACTCCAACCCATGAGCTATAGTAGACCCCATACTCCAACCCATGAGCTATAGTAGACCCCATACCCCAACCCATGAGCTGTAGTTGTCCCCATACTCCAACCCATGAACTGTAGCTGACCCCATACTCCATCCCATGAGCTATAGTTGACCCCATACCCCAACCCATGAGCTGTTGTTGACCCCCATACCCCACCCCATGAGCTGTAGTTGACCCCATACTCCAAACCATGAGCTGTAGTTGACGCTATACCCCACCCCATGAGCAATAGTTGACCCCATACCCCACCCCATGAGCTGTTGCTGACCCCAAACCCCAACTCGTGAGCTGTAGCTGACCACATACCCCAACCCGTGAGCTGTAGTAGACCATATACACCATCCCATGAGCTGTAGCTGACCCCATACCCCAACCCGTGAGCTGTAGCTGACCCCATACCCCAACCCATGAGCGGTAACTGACCCCATACCACAACCCATGAGCTGTAGCTGACCCCATACCCCAACCCGTGAGCTGTACCTGACCCCATACCCCAACCCATGAGCTATAGTTGACCCCCATACCCACTCCCATGAACTGTAGCTGACCCCATACCTCAAACCATGAGCTATAGTTGACCGCATACCCCAACCTATGAGCTGTAGTTGACCCCATACCCCAACCCGTGAGCTGTAGTTAACCCCATACCCCAACCCATGAGCTATAGTTGACCCCATACCCCAACCTATGAGCTGTAGTAGACCCTATACCCCAACCCATGAGCTATAGTTGACCCCATACCCCATCCCATGAGCTGTAGTTGACCCCATACTCCAACCCATGAGCTGTAGCTGACCCCATACTCCAACCTATGAGGTATAGTTTACCCCATACCCCATTCCATGAGCTGTAGTTGACCCCCATACCCCACCCCATGGTCTGTAGTTGACCCCATACTCCAAACCATGAGGTGTAGTTGACGCCATACCCCACCCCATGAGCTATAGTTGACCCCATACCCCACCCCATGAGCTGTAGTTGACCCCAAACCCCAACCCGTGAGCTGTAGCTGACCCCATACCCCAACCCGTGAGCTGTAGTAGACCATATACCCCATCCCATGAGCTGTAGTTAACCCCATACCCCAACCCGTGAGCTGTAGCTGATCCCACACCCCAACCAGTGAGCTTTAGTTGACCCCATAGTCCAACCCATGAGGTATAGTTGACCCCATAGCCCAACAAGTGAGCTATAATTGACCCCATACCACAACCCCTGAGCTGTAGTTGACCCCATACCCCAACCCATGAGCTGTAGTTGACCCCATACCCCAACCCATGAGCTATAGTTGACCCCATACCCCATCCCATGAGTTATAGTTGACCCCATGCCCCATCCCATGAGCTATAGTTGACCCCATACCCCATCCCATGAGCTATAGTTAACCCCATACCCCAACCCATGAGCTGTAGTTGACCCCAACCCATGAGCTGTAATAGACCCCATACCCCAACCCATGAGCTGTAGTTGACCCCATACCCCAACCTATGAGTGGTAGTTGACCCCCATACCCCAACCCATGAGCTGTAGTTGACCCCATACCCCAACCCATGAGCTATAGTTGACCCCATACCCCATCTCATGAGCTATAGTTGACCCCATCCCCCATTCCATGAGCTATAGTTGACCTCATACCCCAAGCCATGAGCTGTAGTTGACCCCATACCCCAACCCATGAGCTGTAGTAGACCTCATACCCCAACCCATGAGCTGTAGTTGACCCCGTATCCCGACCCATGAGCTGTAGTTGACCCCATACCCCAACCCATGAGCTGTAGTTGACCCCATTCCCAAACCCATGAGCAGTAGTTGACCCCATACTCCAACCCATGAGCTGTAGGTGACCCCATACTCCAACCCATGAGCTATAGTAGACCCCATACCCCAACCCATGAGCTGTAGTTGTCCCCATACTGCAACCCATGAACTGTAGCTGACCCCATACTCCATCCCATGAGCTATAGTTGACCCCATACCCCAACCCATGAGCTGTAGTTTACCCCCATACCCCACCCCATGAGCTGTAGTTGACCCCATACTCCAAACCATGAGCTGTAGTTGACGCTATACCCCACCCCATGAGCAATAGTTGACCCCATACCCCAGCCCATGAGCTGTTGCTGACCCCAAACCCCAACTCGTGAGCTGTAGCTGACCACATACCCCAACCCGTGAGCTGTAGTAGACCATATACCCCATCCCATGAGCTGTAGCTGACCCCATACCCCAACCCGTGAGCTGTAGCTGACCCCATACCCCAACCCATGAGCGGTAACTGACCCCATACCACAACTCATGAGCTGTAGCTGACCCCATACCCCAACCCGTGAGCTTTACCTGACCCCATACCCCAACCCATGAGCTATAGTTGACCCCCATACCCACTCCCATGAACTGTAGCTGACCCCATACCTCAAACCATGAGCTATAGTTGACCGCATACCCCAACCTATGAGCTGTAGTTGACCCCATACCCCAACCCGTGAGCTGTAGTTGACCCCATACCCCAACCCATGAGCTATAGTTGACCCCATACCCCAACCTATGAGCTGTAGTAGACCCCATACCCCAACCCATGAGCTATAGTTGACCCCATACCCCAACCCATGAGCTATAGTTGACCCCATACCCCATCCCATGAGCTATAGTTGACCCCATACCCCAACCCGTGAGCTGTAGTTGACCCCATACCCCAACCCAAGAGCTGTAGCTGACCCCATACCCCAACCCATGAGCTGTAGTTGACCCCATACCCCAACCCATGAGCTGTAGTTGGCCCCATACCCCAACCCATGAGCTGTAGCTTACCCCATACCCCAACCCGTGAGCTGTAGCTGACCCCATAACCCAACCCATGAGCTGTAGCTGACCCTATACCCCAACCCGTGACCTGTAGTTGACCCCATACCCCAACCCATGAGCTGTAGTTGACCTCATACCCCAACCTATGAGCTGTAGCTGACCCCATACCCCAACCCATGAGCTGTAGCTGACCCCATACCCCAACTTGTGACCTGTAGTTGACCCCATACCCCAACCCATGAGCTGTAGTTGACCCCATATCCAAACCCATGAGCTGTAGCAGACCCCATACCCCAACCCATGAGCTGTAGCTGACCCCATACCCCAACCCATGAGCTGTAGCTGACCCCATACCCCAACCCATGAGCTGTAACTGAACCCATACACCAACCCGTGAGCTGTAGATGACCCCATACCCCAACCCATGAGCTGTAGCTGACCCCATACCCACACCCATGAGCTGTAGCTGACCCCATACCCCAACCCATGAGCTGTAGCTGACCCCATACCCCAACCCGTGAGCTGTAGCTGACCCCATACCCCAACCCATGAGCTGTAACTGACCCCATACCTCAACCCATGAGCTGTAGCTGACCCCATACCCCAACCTGTGAGCTGTAGCTGACCCCATACCCCAACCCATGAGCTATAGGTGACCCCATACCCACACCCATGAATTGTAGCTGACCCCATACCTCAAACCATGAGCTATAGTTGACCCCATACCCCAACCCGTGAGCTGTAGTTGACCCCATACCCCAACCCATAAGCTATAGTTGACCCCATACCCCAACCCATGAGCTATAGTTAACCCAATACCCACACCCATGAACTGTAGCTGACCCCATACCTCAAACCATGAGCTATAGTTGACCCCATACCCCAACCCGTGAGCTGTAGTTGACCCCATACCCCAACCCATAAGCTATAGTTGACCCCATACCCCAACCCATGAGCTGTAGTTGACCCCATACCCCAACCTATGAGCTGTAGTTGACCCCATACCCCAACCCGTGAGCTGTAGTTGACCCCATACCCAACCCATGAGCTGTAGTTGACCCCATACCCCAACCCATGAGCTATAGTTGACCCCATACCCCATCTCATGAGCTATAGTTGACCCCATCCCCCATTCCAAGAGCTATAGATGACCTCATACCCCAACCTATGAGCTGTAGTTGACCCCATACCCCGACCCATGAGCTGTAGTTGACCCCATACCCCAACCCATGAGCTGTAGTTGACCCCATTCCCCAACCCATGAGCAGTAGTTGACCCCATACTCCAACCCATGAGCTGTAGGTGACCCCATACTCCAACCCATGAGCTATAGTTGACCCCATACCCCATCCCATGAGCTATAGTTAACCGCATACCCCAACCCATGAGCTGTAGTTGACCCCATACCCCAACCCATGAGCTGTAGTAGACCCCATACCCTAACCCATGAGCTGTGATTGACCCCATAACCCAAACTATGAGCGGTAGTTGACCCCCATACCCCAACCCATGTGCTGTAGTTGACCCCATACCCCAACCCATGAGCTATAGTTGACCCCATACCCCATTTAATGAGCTATAGTTGACCCCATCCCCCAACTCATGAGCTGTAGTTGACCCCATACCCCAACCCATGAGCTGTAGTTGACCCCATACCCCAACCCATGAGCTATAGTTGACCCCATACCCCAACACTTGAGCTGTAGTTGACCCCATACCCCAACCCATCAGCTGTAGTTGACCCCATACCCCAACCCATGTGCTAGAGTGGACCCCATACCCCAACCTTTGAGCTGTAGTTGACCCCATACCCCAACCCATGAGCTATAGTTGACCCCATACCCCATCCCATGAGCTATAATTGACCCCATACCCCATCCCATGAGCTATAGTTGACCCCATACCCCATCCCATGAGCTATAGTTAACCGCATACCCCAACCCATGAGCTGTAGTTGACCCCATACCCCAACCCATGAGCTGTAGTAGACCCCATACCCTAACCCATGAGCTGTGATTGACCCCATACCCCAAACTATGAGCGGTAGTTGACCCCCATACCCCAACCCATGTGCTGTAGTTGACCCCATACCCCAACCCATGAGCTATAGTTGACCCCATACCCCATTTAATGAGCTATAGTTGACCCCATCCCCCAACTCATGAGCTGTAGTTGACCCCATACCCCAACCCATGAGCTGTAGTTGACCCCATACCCCAACCCATGAGCTGACGTTGACCCCATACTCCAACCCGTGAGTTGTAGTACACCCCATACCCCAACCCAATAGCTGTAGTAGACCCCATACCCCATCCCGTGAGCTGTAGTAGACCCCATACCCCAGCCCATGAGCTATAGTTGACCCCATACCCCATCCCATGTGCTATAGTGGACCCTATACCTCAACCCATGAGCTATAGTTGACCCCATACCCCAACCCGTGAGCTGTAGTTGACCCCATACCCCAACCCATGAGCTGTAGTTTACCCCATACCCCGACCCATGAGCTATAGTTGACCCCATACCCCAAACTATGAGCTGTAGTAGACCCAATACCCCAACCCATGAGCTATAGGTGACCCCATACCCCAACCCATGAGCTATAGTTGAACCCATACCCCAACCCTTGAGCTGTAGTTGACCCCATACCCCAACCTGTGAGCTATAATTGAACCCATACCCCATCCCCTGAGCTGTAGTTGACCCCATACCCCAACCCATGAGCTGTAGTTGACCCCATACCCCAACTCATGAGCTATAGTTGACCCCATACCCCATCCCATGAGTTATAGTTGACCCCATACCCCAACTCATGAGCTATAGTTGACCCCATACCCCATCCCATGAGTTATAGTTGACCCAATACCCAATCCCATGAGCTATAGTTGACCCCATACCCCATCCCATGAGCTATAGTTAACCCCATACCCCAACCCATGAGCTGTAGTTGACCCCATACCCCCAACCCATGAGTTGTAGTAGACCCCATACCCTAACCCATGAGCTGTAGTTGACCCCATACCCCAACCTATGAGCGGTAGTTGACCCCCATACCCCAACCCATGAGCTGTAGTTGACCCCATACCCCAACCCATGAGCTATAGTTGACCCCATACCCCATCTCATGAGCTTTAGGTGACCCCATCCCCCATCCCATGAACTATAGTTGACCCCATACCCCAACCCATGAGCTATAGTTGACCCCATACCCCATCTCATGAGCTTTAGGTGACCCCATCCCCAATCCCATGAACTATAGTTGACCCCATACCCCAACCCATGAGCTGTAGTTGACCCCATACCCCAACCCATGAGCTGCAGTAGACCTCATACCCCAACACATGAGCTGTAGTTGACCCCATACCCCGACCCATGAGCTGTAGTTGACCCCAACCCATGAGCTGTAGTTGACCCCAACCCATGAGCTGTAGTTGACCCTATTCCCCAACCCATGAGCAGTAGTTGACCCCATACTCCAACCCATGAGCTGTAGGTGACGCTATACTCCAACCCATGAGCTATAGTTGACCCCATACCCCATCCCATGAGCTGTAGTTGACCCCATACTCCAACCCATGAGCTGTAGCTGACCCCATACTCCAACCTATGAGGTATAGTTTACCCCATACCCCCATTCAATGAGCTGTAGTTGACCCCCATACCCCACCCCATGGTCTGTAGTTGACCCCATACTCCAAACCATGAGCTGTAGTTGACGCCATACCCCTCCCCATGAGATATAGTTGACCCCATACCCCACCCCATGAGCTGTAATTGACCCCAAACCCCAACCCTTGAGCTGTAGCTGACCCCATACCCCAACCCGTGAGCTGTAGTAGACCATATACCCCATCCCATGAGCTGTAGTTGACCCCATACCCCAACCCATGAGCTGTAGTTGACCCCATACCCCAACAAGTGAGCTATAATTGACCCCATACCCCAACCCCTGAGCTGTAGTTGACCCCATACCCCAACCTATTAGCTGTAGTTGACCCCATACCCCAACCCATGAGCTATAGTTGGCCCCATACCCCATCCCATGAGATATAGTTGACCCCATGCCCCATCCCATGAGCTATAGTTGACCCCATAACCCATCCCATGAGCTATAGTTAACCGCATACCCCAACCCATGAGCTGTAGTTGACCCCATACCCCAACCCATGAGCTGTAGTAGACCCCATACCCAACCCATGAGCTGTAGTTGACCCCATACCCCAACCCATGAGCTATAGTTGACCCCATACCCCATCTCGTGAGCTATAGTTGACCCCATCCCCCATTCCAAGAGCTATAGATGACCTCATACCCCAACCTATGAGCTGTAGTTGACCCCATACCCCGACCCATGAGCTGTAGTTGACCCCATACCCCAACCCATGAGCTGTAGTTGACCCCATTCCCCAACCCATGAGCAGTAGTTGACCCCATACTCCAACCCATGAGCTGTAGGTGACCCCATACTCCAACCCATGAGCTATAGTTGACCCCATACCCCAACCCATGAGCTGTAGTTGTCCCCATACTCCAACCCATGAGCTGTAGCTGACCCCATACTCCAACCCATGAGCTATAGTTGACCCCATACCCAAACCCATGAGCTGTAGTTGACCGCAAACCCTAACCCGTGAGCTGTAGTTGACCCCATACTCCAAACCATGAGCTGTAGTAGACCATATACCCCATCCCATGAGCTATAGTTAACCCCATACCCTAACCCGTGAGCTGTAGTTGACCCCATACCTCAACCCATGAGCCAGAGTTGACCCCATACCCCAACCTATGAGCTGTAGTAGACCCCATACCAAAACCCATGAGCTATAGTTGACCATATACCCCAACCCATGAGCTATAGTTGACCCCATACCCCAACCCGTGAACTGTAGTTGACCCCATACCCAAACCCATGACCTGTAGTTGACCCTATACCCAAACCCATGAGCTATAGTTGACCCCATACCCCAACCCGTGAGCTGTAGTAGACCCCATACCCCAACCCATCAGCTGTAGTAGACCCCATACCCCATCCCGTGAGCTGTAGTAGATCCCATACCCCAACCCATGAGCTATAGTTGACCCCATACCCCATCCCATGAGCTATAGTGGACCCCATACCCCAACCCATGAGCTATAGTTGACCCCATACCCCAACCCGTGAGCTGTAGTTGTCCCCATACCCCAACCCATGAGCTGTAGTTGACCCCATACCCCAACCCATGAGCTATAGTTGACCCCATACCCCAACCTATGAGCTGTAGTAGACCCCATACCCCAACTTATGAGCTATAGTTGACCCATTACCCCAACCCATGAGCTATAGTTGACCCCATACCCCAACCCATGAGTTGTAGTTGACCCCATACCCCATCCCATGAGCTATAGTTGACCCCATACCCCATCCCATGAGCTATAGTTGACCCCATTCCACATCCCATAAGCTATAATTGACCCCATACCCCAACCCCTGAGCTGTAGTTGACCCCATACCCCAACCTATGAGCTGAAGTTGACCCCATACCCCAACCCATGATCTATAGTTAACCCCATACCCCATCCCATGAGCTATAGTTGACCCCATACCCCATCCAATGAGCTATAGTTGACCCCATACCCAATCCCATGAGCTATAGTTAACCCATACCCCAACATATGAGTTGTAGTTGACCCTATACCCCAACCTATGAGCTGTAGTTGACCCCCATACCCCACCCCATGAGCTGTGGTTGACCCCATACTCCAAACCATGAGCTGTAGTTGACGCCATACCCCACCCCATGAGCTATAGTTGACCCCATACCCCACCCCATGAGCTATAGTTGACCCCATACCCCAACCCATGGGCTATAGTTGACCCCATACCTCAACCCGTGAGCTGTAGTTGACCCCATACCCAAACCCATGGCCTGTAGTTGACCCCATACCCCAACCCATGAGCTGAAGTTGACCCCATACTCCAACTCGTGAGCTGTAGTAGACCCCATACCCCAACCCATCAGCTGTAGTAGACCCCATACCCCATCCCGTGAGCTGTAGTAGATCCCATACAGCAACCCATGAGCTATAGTTGACCCCATACCCCATCCCATGTGCTATAGTGGACCCCATACCCCATGCCATGAGCTATAGTTGACCCCATACCCCAACCCGTGAACTGTATTTGTCCCCATACCCCAACCCATGAGCTGTAGTTGACCCCATACCCCAACTTATGAGCTATAGTTGACCCCATACCCCAACCCATGAGCTGTAGTTGACCCCATACCCCAACCCATGATCTATAGTTGACCCCATACCCCATCCCATGATCTATAGTTGACCCCATACCCCATCCCATGAGCTATAGTTGACCCCATACCCCATCCCATGAGCTATAGTTAACCCCATACCCCAACCCATGAGCTGTAGTTGACCCCATACCCCAACCCATGAGCTGTAGTTGACCCCCATACCCCATCCTATGAGCTGTAGTTGACCCCATACTCCAAACCATGAGCTGTAGTTGACGCCATACCCCAACCCTTGAGCTATAGTTGACCCCATACCCCACCCCATGAGCTGTAGTTGACCCCATACCCCAACCCATCAGCTGTAGTTGATCCCATACCCCAACCCATGAGCTAGAGTGGACCCCATACCCCATCCCATGAGCTATAGTTGACCCCATACTCCAACCCATGAGCTATAATTGACCCCATACCCCAACCCCTGAGCTGTAGTTGACCCCATACCCCAACCTTTCAGCTGTAGTTGACCCCATACCCCAACCCATGAGCTATAGTTGACCCCATACCCCATCCCATGAGCTATAGTTGACCCCATACCCCATCCCATGAGCTATAGTTGACGCCATACCCCATCCCATGAGCTATAGTTAACCGCATACCCCAACCCATGAGCTGTAGTTGACCCCATACCCCAACCCATGAGCTGTAGTAGACCCCATACCCTAACCCATGAGCTGTAGTTGATCCCATAACCCAAACTATGAGCGGTAGTTGACCCCCATACCCCAACCCATGTGCTGTAGTTGACCCCATACCCCAACCCATGAGCTATAGTTGACCCCATACCCCATTTAATGAGCTATAGTTGACCCCATCCCCCAACTCATGAGCTGTAGTTGACCCCATACCCCAACCTATGAGCTGTAGTTGACCCCATACCCCAACCCATGAGCTGAAGTTGACCCCATACTCCAACCCGTGAGTTGTAGTAGACCCCATACCCCAACCCATCAGCTGTAGTACACCCCATACCCCATCCCGTGAGCTGTAGTAGACCCCATACCCCAACCCATGAGCTATAGTTGACCCCATACCCCATCCCATGTGCTATAGTGGACCCCATACCCAAACCCATGAGCTATAGTTGACCCCATACCCCAACCCGTGAGCTGTAGTTGACCCCATACCCCAACCCATGAGCTGTAGTTTATCCCATACCCCAACCCATGAGCTGTAGTTGACCCCATACCCCAAACTATGAGCTGTAGTAGACCCAATACCCCAACCCATGAGCTATAGTTGACCCCATACCCCAACCCATGAGCTATAGTTGAACCCATACCCCAACCCTTGAGCTGTAGTTGACCCCATACCTCATCCCATGAGCTATTGTTGACCCCATACCCCAACCTATGAGCTATAGTTGACCCCATACCCCAACATGTGAGCTATAATTGACCCCATACCCCATCCCCTGAGCTGTAGGTGACCCCATACCCCAACCCATGAGCTGTAGTTGACCCCATACCCCAACTCATGAGCTATAGTTGAACCCATACCCCATCCCATGAGTTATAGTTGACCCAATACCCAATCCCATGAGCTATAGTTGACCCCATACCCCATCCCATGAGCTATAGTTAACCCCATACCCCAAACCATGAGCTGTAGTTGACCCCATACCCCAACCCATGAGTTGTAGTAGACCCCATACCCCAACCCATGAGCTGTAGTTGACCCCATACCCCAACCTATGAGCGGTAGTTGACCCCCATACCCCAACCCATGAGCTGTAGTTGACCCCATACCCCAACCCATGAGCTATAGTTGACCCCATACCCCATCTCATGAGCTTTAGGTGACCCCATCCCCCATCCCATGAAATATAGTTGACCCCATACCCCAACCCATGAGCTTTAGTTGACCCCATACCCCAACCCATGAGCTGCAGTAGACCTCATACCCCAACACATGAGCTGTAGTTGACCAGATACCCCGACCCATGAGCTGTAGTTGACCCTATACCCCAACCCATGAGCTGTAGTTGACCCCATTCCCCAACCCATGAGCAGTAGTTGACCCCATACTCCAAACCATGAGCTGTAGGTGACCCCATACTCCAACCCATGAGCTGTAGCTGACCCCATACCCCACCCCTGAGATATAGTTGACCCCATACCCCACCCCATGAGCTGTAGTTGACCCCAAACCCCAACCCGTGAGCTGTAGCTGACCCAATACCCCAACCCGTGAGCTGTAGTAGACCATATACCCCATCCCATGAGCTGTAGGTAACCCCATACCCCAACCCGTGAGCTGTAGCTGACCCCACACCCCAACCCGTGAGCTGTAGTTGACCCCATACCCCAACCCATGAGCTATAGTTGACCCCATACCCCAACAAGTGAGCTATAATTGACCCCATACCCCAACCCCTGAGCTGTAGTTGACCCCATACCCCAACCCATTAGCTGTAGTTGACCCCATACCCCAACCCATGAGCTATAGTTGACCCCATGCCCCATCCCATGAGCTATAGTTGACCCCATACCAAATCCCATGAGCTATAGTTAACCCCATACCCCAACCCATGAGCTGTAGTTGACCCCATACCCCAACCCATGAGCTGTAGTAGACCCCATACCCAAACCCATGAGCTGTAGTTGACCCCATACCCAAACCTATGAGCGGTAGTTGACCCCCATACCCCAACCCATGAGCTGTAGTTGACCCCATACCCCATCTCATGACCTATAGTTGACCCCATCCCCCATTCCAAGAGCTATAGATGACCTCATACCCCAACCCATGAGCTGTAGTTGACCCCATACCCCGACCCATGAGCTGTAGTTGACCCCATACCCCAACCCATGAGCTGTAGTTGACCCCATTCCCCAACCCATGAGCAGTAGTTGACCCCATACTCCAACCCATGAGCTGTAGGTGACCCCATACTCCAACCCATGAGCTATAGTTGACCCCATACCCCAACCCATGAGCTGTAGTTGACCCCCATACCCTACCCCATGAGCTGTAGTTGACCCCATACCCCAACCCATGAGCTATAGTTGACCCCATACCTCAACCCATGAGCCAGAGTTGACCCCATACCCCAACCTATGAGCTGTAGTAGACCCCATACCAAAACCCATGAGCTATAGTTGACCCCATACCCCAACCCATGAGCTATAGGTGACCCCATACACCAACCCGTGAGCTGTAGTTGACCCCATACCCAAACCCATGACCTGTAGTTGACCCCATACCCCAACCCATGAGCTGAAGTTGCCCCGGTAGTTCAACTCGTGAGCTGTAGTAGACCCCATACCCCAACCCATCAGCTGTAGTAGACCCCATACCCCATCCCTTGAGCTGTAGTAGATCCCATACCCCAACCCATGAGCTATAGTTGACCCATACCCCATCCCATGAGCTATAGTGGACCCCATACCCCAACCCATGAGCTATAGTTGACCCCATACCCCAACCCTTGAGCTGTAGTTGTCCCCATACCCCAACCTATGAGCTGTAGTTGACCCCATACCCCAACCCATGAGCTATAGTTGACCCCATACCCCAACCTATGAGCTGTAGTAGACCCCATACCCCAACTTATGAGCAATAGTTGACCCATTACCCCAACCCATGAGCTATAGTTGACCCCATACCCCAACCCGTGAGCTGTAGTTGACCCCATACCCCAACCCATGAGTTGTAGTTGACCCCATACCCCAATCCCTTGAGCTATAGGTGACCCCATACCCCATCCCATGAGCTATAGTTGACCCCATTCCACATCCCATAAGCTATAATTGACCCCATACCCCAACCCCTGAGCTGTAGTTGACCCCATACCCCAACCTATGAGCTGTAGTTGACCCCATACCCCAACCCATGATCTATAGTTGACCCCATACCCCATCCCATGAGCTATAGTTGACCCCATACCCCATCCAATGAGCTATAGTTGACCCCATACCCCATCCCATGAGCTATAGTTAACCCATACCCCAACCCATGAGTTGTAGTTGACCCCATGCCCCAACCTATGAGCTGTAGTTGACCCCCATACCCCACCCCATGAGCTATTGTTGACCCCATACCCCACCCCATGAGCTATAGTTGACCCCATACCCCAACCCATGGGCTATAGTTGACCCATACCCCAACCCGTGAGCTGTAGTTGACCCCATACTCAAACCCATGGCCTGTAGTTGACCCTATACCCCAACCCATGAGCTGAAGTTGACCCCATACTCCAACCCGTGAGCTGTAGTAGACCCCATACCCCAACCCATCAGCTGTAGTAGACCCCATACCCCATCCCGTGAGCTGTAGTAGATCCCATACCCCAACCCATGAGCTATAGTTGACCCCATACCCCATCCCATGAGCTATAGTTGACCCCATACACCAACCTATGAGCTGTAGTAGACCCCATACCCCAACTTATGAGCTATAGTTGACCCCATACTCCAACCCATGAGCTATAGTTGACCCCATACCCCAACCCGTGAGCTGTAGTTGACCCCATACCCCAACCCATGAGCTGTAGTTGAACCCATACCCCAACCCATGAGCTATAGTTGACCCCATGCCCCATCCCATGAGCTATAGTTGACCCCATACCCCAACCCATAAGCTATAATTGACCCCATACCCCAACCCCTGAGCTGTAGTTGACCCCATACCCCAACCCATGAGCTGTAGTTGACCCCATACCCCAACCCATGATCTATAGTTGACCCCCATACCCCCATCCCATGATCTATAGTTGACCCCATACCCTATCCCATGAGCTATAGTTGACCCCATACCCCATCCCATGAGCTATAGTTAACCCCATACCCCAACCCATGAGCTGTAGTTGACCCCATACCCCAACCCATGAGCTGTAGTTGATCCCCATACCCCACCCTATGAGCTGTAGTTGACCCCATACTCGAAACTATGAGCTGTAGTTGACGCCATACCCCAACCCATGAGCTATAGTTGACCCCATACCCCACCCCATGAGCTGTAGTTGACCCCAAACCCCAACCCGTGAGCTGTAGCTGACCCCATACCCCAACCCGTGAGCTGTAATAGACCATATACCCCATCCCATGAGCTATAGGTGACCCCATACACCAACCTATGAGCTGAAGTAGACCCCATACCCCAACTTATGAGCTATAGTTGACCCCATACTCCAACCCATGAGCTATAGTTGACCCCATACCCCAACCCGTGAGCTGTAGTTGACCCCATACCCCAATCCGTGAGCTGTAGTTGACCCCATACCCTAATCCATGAGCTATAGTTGACATCATACCCTAACCCGTGAGCTGTAGTTGACCCCATACCCCAACCCATGAGCCATTGTTGACCCCATACCCCAACCTATGAGCTGTAGTAGACCCCATACCCCAACCCATGAGCAATAGTTGACCCCATACCCCATCCCTTGAGCTATAGTTGACCCCATACCCCAACCCGTGAGCTGTAGTTGACCCCATACCCAAACCCATGACCTGTAGTTGACCCCATACCCCAACCCATGAGCTGAAGTTGACCCCATACTCCAACCCGTGAGCTGTAGTAGACCCCACACCCCAACCCATCAGCTGTAGTACACCCCATACCCCATCCCGTGAGCTGTAGAAGAACCCATACCCCAACCCATGAACTGTAGTTGACCCCATACCCCATCCCATGAGCTATAGTGGACCCCATACCCCAACCCATGAGCTATAGTTGACCCCATACCCCAACCCGTGAGCTGTAGTTTTCCCCATACCCAAACCCATGAGCTGTATTTGACCCCATACCCCAACCCATGAGCTATAGTTGACCCCATACCCAAACCTATGAGCTGTAGTAGACCCCATGCCCCAATTTATGAGCTATAGTTGACCCCATACCCCAACCTATGAGCTATAGTTGACCCCATACCCCAACCTGTGAGCTATAATTGACCCCATACCCCATCCCCTGAGCTGTAGTTGACCCCATACCCCAACCCATGAGCTGTAGTTGACCCCATACCCCAACTCATGAGCTATAGTTGACCCCCATACCCCATCCCATGAGTTATAGTTGACCCAATACCCAATCCCATTAGCTATAGTTGACCCCATACCCCATCCCATGAGCTATAGTTAACCCCATACCCCAACCCATGAGCTGTAGTTGACCCCATACCCCCAAACCATGAGTTGTAGTAGACCCCATACCCCAACCCATGAGCTGTAGTTGACCCTATACCCCAACCTATGAGCGGTAGTTGACCCCAATACCCCAACCCATGAGCTGTAGTTGACCCCATACCCCAACCCATGAGCTATAGTTGACCCCATACCCCATCTCATGAGCTTTAGGTGACCCCATCCCCAATCCCATGAACTATAGTTGACCCCATACCCCAACCCATGAGCTATAGTTGACCCCATACCCCATCTCATGAGCTTTAGGTGACCCCATCCCCAATCCCATGAACAATAGTTGAACCCATACCCCAACCCATGAGCTGTAGTTGACCCCATACCCCAACCCATGAGCTGCAGTAGACCTCATACCCCAACACATGAGCTGTAGTTGACCCCATACCCCGACCCATGAGCTGTAGTTGACCCCAACCCATGAGCTGTAGTTGACCCCATTCACCAACCCATGAGCAGTAGTTGACCCCATACTCTAACCCATGAGCTGTAGGTGACCCCATACTCCAACCCATGAGCTATAGTTGACCCCATACCCCATCCCATGAGCTGTAGTTGACCCCATACTCCAACCCATGAGCTGTAGGTGACCCCATACTCCAACCTATGAGGTATAGTTTACCCCATACCCCCATTCCATGAGCAGTAGTTGACCCCCATACCCCACCCCATGGTCTGTAGTTGACCCCATACTCCAAACCATGAGCTGTTGTTGACCCCATACCCCAACTCATGAGCTATAGTTGTCCCCATACCCCATCCCATGAGTTATAGTTGACCCAATACCCAATCCCATTAGCTATAGTTGACCCCATACCCCATCCCATGAGCTATAGTTAACCCCATACCCCAACCCATGAGCTGTAGTTGACCCCATACCCCCAACCCGTGAGCTGTAGTAGACCATATACCCCATCCCATGAGCTGTAGTTAACCCCATACCCCAACCCGTGAGCTGTAGCTGACCCCACACCCCAACCCGTGAGCTGTAGTTGACCCCATACCCCAACTCATGAGCTATAGTTGACCCCATACCCCAACAAGTGAGCTATAATTTTCCCCATAACCCAACCCCTGAGCTGTTGTTGACCCCATACCCCAACCCATTAGCTGTAGTTGACCCCATACCGAAACCCATGAGCTACAGTTGACCCCATACGCCATCCCATGAGTTATAGTTGACCCCATGCCCCATCCCATGAGCTATAGTTGACCCCATACCCCATCCCATGAGCTATAGTTAACCCCATACCCCAACCCATGAGCTGTAGTTGACCCCATACCCCAACCCATGAGCTGTAGTAGACCCCATACCCAAACCCATGAGCTGTAGTTGACCCCATACCCCAACCTATGAGCGGTAGTTGACCCCCATACCCCAACCCATGAGCTGTAGTTGACCCCATACCCCAACCCATGAGCTATAGTTGACCCCATACCCCATCTCATGAGCTATAGTTGACCCCATCCCCCATTCCAAGAGCTATAGATGACCTCATACCCCAACCCATGAGCTGTAGTTGACCCCATACCCCGACCCATGCGCTGTAGTTGACCCCATACCCCAACCCATGAGCTGTAGTTGACCCCATTCCCCAACCCATGAGCAGTAGTTGACCCCATATTCCAACCCATGAGCTGTAGGTGACCCCATACTCCAACCCATGAGCTATAGTTGACCCCATACCCCAACCCATGAGCTGTAGTTGTCCCCATACTCCAACCCATGAGCTGTAGCTGACCCCATACTCCAACCCATGAGCTATAGTTGACCCCATACCCAAACCCATGAGCTGTAGTTGAACCCCATACTCCAAACCATGAGCTTTAGTTGACGCTATACCCCACCCCATGAGCTATAGTTGACCGCATTCCCCACCCCATGAGCTGTAGTTGACCGCAAACCCCAACCTATGAGCTGTAGTTGACCCCATACTCCAAACCATGAGCTGTAGTAGACCATATACCCCATCCCATGAGCTATAGTTAACCCCATACCCTAACCCGTGAGCTGTAGTTGACCCCATACCTCAACCCATGAGCCAGAGTTGACCCCATACCCCAATCTATGAGCTGTAGTAGACCCCATACCAAAACCTATGAGCTATAGTTGACCATATACCCCAACCCATGAGCTATAGTTGACCCCATACCCCAACCCATGAGCTGTAGTTGACCCCATACCCAAACCCATGACCTGTAGTTGACCCCATACCCCAACCCATGAGCTATAGTTGACCCCATACCCCAACCCGTGAGCTGTAGTAGACCCCATACCCCAACCTATCAGCTGTAGTAGACCCCATACCCCATCCCGTGAGCTGTAGTAGATCCCATACCCCAACCCATGAGCTATAGTTGACCCCATACCCCATCCCATGAGCTATAGTGGACCCCATACCCCAACCCATGAGCTATAGTTGACCCCATACCCCAACCCGTGAGCTGTAGTTGTCCCCATACCCCAACCCATGAGCTGTAGTTGACCCCATACCCCAACCCATGAGCTATAGTGGACCCCATACCCCAACCTATGAGCTGTAGTAGACCCCATACCCCAACTTATGAGCTATAGTTGACCCATTACCCCAACCCATGAGCTATAGTTGACCCCATACCCCAACCCGTGAGCTGTAGTTGACCCTATACCCCAACCCATGAGTTGTAGTTGACCCCATACCCCATCCCATGAGCTATAGTTGACCCCATACCACATCCCATGAGCTATAGTTGACCCCATTCCACATCCCATAAACTATAATTGACCCCATACCCCAACCCCTGAGCTGTAGTTGACCCCATACCCCATCCCATGAGCTATAGTTGACCCCAAACCCCATCCAATGAGCTATAGTTGACCCCATACCCAATCCCATGTGCTATTGTTAACCCATACCCCAACATATGAGTTGTAGTTGACCCCATACCCCAACCTATGAGCTGTAGTTGACCCCCGTACCCCACCCCATGAGCTCTAGTTGACCCCATACCTCAACCCGTCAGCTGTAGTTGACCCCATACCCAAACCCATAGCCTGTAGTTGACCCCATACCCCAACCCATGAGCTGAAGTTGACCCCATACTCCAACTCGTGAGCTGTAGTAGACCCCATACCCCAACTATGAGCTATAGTTGACCCCATACCCCATCCAATGAGCTATAGTGGACCCCATACCCCATGCCATGAGCTATAGTTGACCCCATACCCCAACCCGTGAACTGTATTTGTCCCCATACCCCTACCCATGAGCTGTAGTTGACCCCATACCCCAACCCATGAGCTATAGTTGACCCCATACACCACCCTATGAGCTGTAGTAGACCCCATACCCCAACTTATGAGCTATAGTTGACCCCATACTCCAACCCATGAGCTATAGTTGACCTCATACCCCAACCCGTGAGCTGTAGTTGACCCCATACCCCAACCCATGAGCTGTAGTTGAACCCATACCCCAACCCATGAGCTATAGTTGACCCCATGCCCCATCCCATGAGCTATAGTTGACCCCATACCCCAACCCATAAGCTATAATTGACCCCATACCCCAACCCCTGAGCTGTAGTTGACCCCAACCCATGAGCTGTAGTTGACCCCATACTCCAACCCATGATCTATTGTTGACCCCATACCCCATCCCATGATCTATAGTTGACCCCATACCCCATCCCATGAGCTATAGTTGACCCCATACCCCATCCCATGAGCTATAGTTAACCCCATACCCCAACCCATGAGCTGTAGTTGACCCCATACCCCAACCCATGAGCTGTAGTTGACCCCCATGCCCCACCCTATGAGCTGTAGTTGACCCCATACTCCAAACCATGAGCTGTAGTTGACGCCATACCCCAACCCATGAGCTATAGTTGATCCCATACCCCACCCCATGAGCTGTAGTTGACCCCATACCCCAACCCATCAGCTGTAGTTGATCCCATACCCCAACCCATGAGCTAGAGTGGACCCCATACCCCATCCCATGAGCTATAGTTGACCCCATACCCCATCCCATGAGCTAAAGTTGACCCCATACCCCATCCCATGAGCTATAGTTGACGTCATACCCCATCCCATGAGCTATAGTTAACCGCATACCCCAACCCATGAGCTGTAGTAGACCCCATACCCTAACCCATGAGCTGTAGTTGACCCCATACCCCAAACTATGAGCGGTAGTTGACCCCCATACCCTAACCCATATGCTGTAGTTGACCCCATACCCCATCCCATGAGCTTTAGTTGACCCCATACCCCATTTAATGAGCTATAGTTGACCCCATCCCCCAACTCATGAGCTGTAGTTGACCCCATACCCCAACCTATGAGCTGTAGTTGACCCCATACCCCAACCCATGAGCTGAAGTTGACCCCATACTCCAACCCGTGAGTTGTAGTAGACCCCATACCCCAACCCATCAGCTGTAGTAGACCCCATACCCCATCCCGTGAGCTGTAGTAGACCCCATACCCCAACCCATGAGCTATAGTTGACCCCATACCCCATCCCATGTGCTATAGTGGACCCCATACCCCAACCCATGAGCTATAGTTGACCCCATACCCCAACCCGTGAGCTGTAGTTGACTCCATACCCCAACCCATGAGCTGTAGTTTACCCCATACCCCAACCCATGAGCTATAGTTGACCCCATACCCCAACCCGTGAACTGTATTTGTCCCCATACCCCTACCCATGATCTGTAGTTGACCCCATACCCCAACCCATGAGCTATAGTTGACCCCATACACCACCCTATGAGCTGTAGTAGACCCCATACCCCAACTTATGAGCTATAGTTGACCCCATACTCCAACCCATGAGCTATAGTTGACCTCATACCCCAACCCGTGAGCTGTAGTTGACCCCATACCCCAACCCATGAGCTGTAGTTGAACCCATACCCCAACCCATGAGCTATAGTTGACCCCATGCCCCATCCCATGAGCTATAGTTGACCCCATACCCCAACCCATAAGCTATAATTGACCCCATACCCCAACCCCTGAGCTGTAGTTGACCCCAACCCATGAGCTGTAGTTGACCCCATACTCCAACCCATGATCTATTGTTGACCCCATACCCCATCCCATGATCTATAGTTGACCCCATACCCCATCCCATGAGCTATAGTTGACCCCATACCCCATCCCATGAGCTATAGTTAACCCCATACCCCAACCCATGAGCTGTAGTTGACCCCATACCCCAACCCATGAGCTGTAGTTGACCCCCATGCCCCACCCTATGAGCTGTAGTTGACCCCATACTCCAAACCATGAGCTGTAGTTGACGCCATACCCCAACCCATGAGCTATAGTTGATCCCATACCCCACCCCATGAGCTGTAGTTGACCCCATACCCCAACCCATCAGCTGTAGTTGATCCCATACCCCAACCCATGAGCTAGAGTGGACCCCATACCCCATCCCATGAGCTATAGTTGACCCCATACCCCATCCCATGAGCTAAAGTTGACCCCATACCCCATCCCATGAGCTATAGTTGACGCCATACCCCATCCCATGAGCTATAGTTAACCGCATACCCCAACCCATGAGCTGTAGTAGACCCCATACCCTAACCCATGAGCTGTAGTTGACCCCATACCCCAAACTATGAGCGGTAGTTGACCCCCATACCCTAACCCATATGCTGTAGTTGACCCCATACCCCATCCCATGAGCTTTAGTTGACCCCATACCCCATTTAATGAGCTATAGTTGACCCCATCCCCCAACTCATGAGCTGTAGTTGACCCCATACCCCAACCTATGAGCTGTAGTTGACCCCATACCCCAACCCATGAGCTGAAGTTGACCCCATACTCCAACCCGTGAGTTGTAGTAGACCCCATACCCCAACCCATCAGCTGTAGTAGACCCCATACCCCATCCCGTGAGCTGTAGTAGACCCCATACCCCAACCCATGAGCTATAGTTGACCCCATACCCCATCCCATGTGCTATAGTGGACCCCATACCCCAACCCATGAGCTATAGTTGACCCCATACCCCAACCCGTGAGCTGTAGTTGACTCCATACCCCAACCCATGAGCTGTAGTTTACCCCATACCCCAACCCATGAGCTATAGTTGACCCCATACCCCAAACTATGAGCTGTAGTAGACCCAATACCCCAACCCATGAGCTATAGTTGACCCCATACCCCAACCCATGAGCTATAGTTGAACCCATACCCCAACCCTTGAGCTGTAGTTGACCCCATACCTCATCCCATGAGCTATAGTTGACCCCATACCCCAACTTATAAGCTATAGTTGACCCCATACCCTAACCTGTGAGCTATAATTGACCCCATACCCAATCCCCTGAGTTGTAGTTGACCCCATACCCCAACCCATGAGCTGTAGTTGGCCCCATACCCCAACTCATGAGCTATAGTTGACCCCATTCCCCATCCCATGAGTTATAGTTGACCCCATGCCCCATCCCATGAGCTATAGTTGACCCCATACCCCAACCCGTGAGCTGTAGTTGACCCCATACCCCAACCCATGAGCTATAGTTGACCCCATACGCCAACAAGTGAGTTATAATTGACCCCATACCCCAACCCCTGAGCTGTAGTTGACCCCATACCTCAACCCATTAGCTGTAGTTGACCCCATACCCCAACCCATGAGCTATAGTTGACCCCATACCCCATCCCATGAGTTATAGTTGACCCCATGCCCCATCCCATGAGCTATAGTTGACCCCATACCCCATCCCATGAGCTATAGTTAACCCATACCCCAACCCATGAGCTGAAGTTGACCCCATACCCCAACCCATGAGCTGTAGTAGACCCCATACTCCAACCCATGAGCTGTAGTTGACCCCATACACCAACCCATGAGCTGTAGTTGACCCCATACACCAACCCATGAGCTATAGTTGACCCCATACCCCAACCTATGAGCAGTAGTAAACCCCATATCCCAACTTATGAGCTATAGTTGACCCCATACCCCAACCCATGAGCTATCGTTGACCCCATACCCCAACCCGTGAGCTGTAGTTGACCCCATACCCCAACCCATGAGCTGTAGTTGACCCTATACCCCAACCCATGAGCTATAGTTTACCCCATACCCCATCCCATGAGCTATAGTTGACCCCATACCCCATCCCATGAGCTATAATTGACCCCATACCCCAACCCCTGAGCTGTAGTTGACCCCATACCCCAACCCATGAGCTGTAGTTGACCCCATACCTCAACCCATGATCTATAGTTGAACCCATACCCCATCCCATGAGCTATAGTTGACCCCATTCCCCATCCCATGAGCTATAGTTGACCCCATACCCCATCCGATGAGCTATAGTTAACCCCATACCCCAACCCATGAGCTGAAGTTGACCCCATACCCCAACCCATGAGCTGTAGTAGACCCCATACCCCAATCCATGAGCTGTAGTTGACCCCATACCCCAACCCATGAGCTATAGTTGACCCCATACCTCCAACCTATGAGCAATAGTAGACCCCATACCCCAACTTATGAGCTATAGTTGACCCCATACCCCAACCCATGAGGTATAGTTGACCCCATACCCCAACCCGTGAGCTGTAGTTGACCCCATACCCCAACCCATGAGCTGTAGTTGACCCCATACTCCAACCCATGAGCTATAGTTTACCCCATACCCCATCCCATGAGCTATAGTTGACCCCATACCCCAACTCATGAGCTATAATTGACCCCTTACCCCAACCCATGAGCTGTAGCTGACCCCATACCCCAACCCATGAGCTGTAGTTGACCCTATACCCCAACCCATGATCTATAGTTGACCCCATACCCCATCCCATGAGCTATAGTTAACTCCATACCCCAACCTATGAGCTGTAGTTGACCCCATACCCCAACCCATGAGCTGTAGTAGACCCCATACCCCAACCCATGAGCTGTAGTTGACCCCATACCCCAACCTATGAGCTGTAGTTGACCCCAATACCCCAACTCATGAGCTGTTGTTGACCCCATACCCCAACCCATGAGCTGTATTTGACCCCATACCTCATCCCATGAGCTATAATTGACCCCATACCCCATCTCATGAGCTATAGTTGACCCCATCTTCCATCCCATGAGCTATAGTTGACCCCATACCCTAACCCATGAGCTGTAGTTGACCCCATACCCCAACCCATGAGCTGTAGTAGACCTCATACCCCAACCCATGAGCTGTAGTTGACCCCATACCCCAACCCATAGGCTGTAGTTGACCCCATACTCCAACCCATGAGCTGTAGTAGACCCCATACCCCAACCCATGAGCTGTAGTTGACCCCATACCCCAACCCATGAGCTGTAGTTGCTCCCCATTCCCCATCCCATGAGCTGTAGTTGACCCCATACCCCAACCCATGAGCTGTAGTAGACCTCATACCCCAACCCATGAGCTGTAGTTGACCCCATTCCCCAACCCATAGGCTGTAGTTGCCCCATACTCCAACCCATGAGCTGTAGTAGACCCCATACCCCAACCCATGAGCTGTAGTTGACCCCATACCCCAACCTATGAGCTGTAGTTGCTCCCCATTCCCCATCCCATGAGCTGTAGTTGACCCCATACTCCAACCCATGATCTATAGTTGACCCCATACCCCAACCCATGAGCGTTAGTTGACCCCCATACCCCAAACCATGAGCTGTAGTTGACCCCATGCTCCAAATTATGAGCTGTAGTGGACCCCATACCCCACCCTATGTGCTGTAGTTGACCCCATACCCCAACCCGTGAGCTGTAGCTGACCCCATACCCCAACCCGTGAGCTGTTGTAGAACCATACCCCATCCCATGAGCTGTAGTTAACCCCATACTCCAAGCCGTGAGCTGTAGCTGACCCCATACCCCAACCCGTGAGCTGTAGTTGACCCCATACCCCATTCCATGAGCTGTAGTTGACCCCATAATCCAACCCATGAGCTGTGGCTGACCCCATACTCCAACCCATGAGCTGTAGTTGACCCCATACCCCAACCCGTGAGCTGTAGTTGACCCCATACCCCAACCCATGAGCTGTAGTTGACCCCATATTCCAACCCATGAGCTATAGTTGACCCCATACCCCAACCCATGAGCTATAGTTGACCCCATACCCCATCCCATGAGCTATAGTTGACCCCATACCCCAACGCATGAGCTGTAGTTGACCCCATACCCCAACCCATGAGCTGTAGTGGGACCAAGATCTATTCTATGCGTTGTAGTGGACGCCATACCCATCCTGTACTCACCTAATTGTGCTTGCAGGAGTTGAGCTTGGGCTCTTTGGTCTCGCCCAGAGTACCGGACGCCATAGGCAGTACCGGATGGCAATGGGGGAGTACCGCACCCCGTAGCTATCCTCCGGGCAGTACTTGTGGGAAATTCCTAGCAGACATTTATTTATTTTTATTATATTTTTTGTTAACTTCAGAATTGAATTATGAATTTAAACGGTCTGTCTATTTTGATTCAGCCTGCTAGATTTTATCTGCACATAGTTTGAAGGGATATTTACAACTTATACCACAATGTGTGGATATATATTAAGTTGTAAATATTTACCTCTACCTTTATATAAATTATAGCACCTACGGTGGTAATTAGACAACATTGGTTAGTATTACTGTCATCTTATAATTATATTAGTATACAATTTAGAATGTCTCAGCTGTGTGGTTGATATAGCCTGGTAGGCAGTGTTATTGTTGTTGCCTCCAACTTCTGTTAGGGTGTGGCACATGTGCTTCAGAGTGACATGTAATGGCGGCCTAGCACTGTGGCGTCTGTGGACCAACAAGGGTAGCAAGAAACATCACAGTTTATATGGGCCAGCTCGACACCTTCTAATTATTCCAGATCACGAATTACCTGCCGAAGGAATGGCTCCATCAACATATAAAGTACAGTTGTGACATGAAATATTTGTGTGTTGCTGAGGAACACTACTCATTGTGTTTGGGTTTTCGTATGCTAATAACCGGCACCCTATCCAATATTTAATAGTGATCACTACCAATAAAAGAATATAAGGCGGTCAGGAACTTTGTTGCTGTAGGGGTTACAATGGCAGTTTCTTGGTTGATGACTCATATTTTGGGAGTCTTTGACGAGTTATGCATGCTGTGAGGAGCCCTCTCTGTTTCTCTCTCTCTCTGAGACAATAACTTGCCTGCCCCTTCCTTGAGGGAGTGTTCCAACAATGTTCTGTTCCAGTACTCTGCTGGTTCCTACTCTGTTTTAAGGACTAGGGAGGCAAGCTATATTTTCTGGTGTATGGTATAATTATTCAGTCCTAGTGAATACTATTTTATTAAGTTTAAACACTAGACTCTGTTTAAAGGAATAGTTAGAGTATAATATATAAATGTTGTGAATATACGTCTTGTTGTGATGACGTCACGGAATCTCCCATTTTCCAAAAATTATTAATGAGTAACTATAGTATGTTAACATATGTATCAGATTTCCGAGAGTACTTGACTGGGCAGTACTTGATCCTGTAGGCAGTAGTGGACCCAATAAACATCTACAGGTGGTAGTGGATACCTTGGGTCCCATTCCATGGGCTTTACAGGACCCATACCAATCCTGTAGGCGGTAGTGGACCATACACCCATTTTCTAGGCGGTAATCGACCCAATACCCATCCTGCTGGGAGCAGTGGACCCCATACCCATCCTGTGGGCAGAGGTGGACCATACACTCATTTTCTGACCAGTAGTGGACCCTATACTGATCCTGTTATTGTAGTGGACCCCATACCTATCGTATACGTGGTAGTGGACCCCCTACTTTTAAACCCGAAACGCTTTGCGTAATAGTGGCTTTAGGCATTGTATGTACTAGCCCTATCTATAAATCCATCACTCTTTGTAAAATCTCTTTTATGTATGAACCTTACCTAAATAAACATTTTGATTATTTATTTGATTTTACTCATCCTGTGGATGGTTGTGAACCCCATACCTATCCAGTGGGTGATAGTGGACCCCATACTCATTCTTTGGGTGGCAGTAGACCCCATACTCATCCTGTTGGCGGTAGTGGACCCCATACCCATCCTGTGGGCGGTAGTAAACTCCAGCCTCATTCTGTAGGTGGTAGTTGACCCCATACACAACCAACAGGTGGCAGTGGACCCCATACCCATCCTACGGGTAACAGGACCATTACCGCCCCATGCTGTGTGCAGCAATGCACCTCATACCAAGCATGGGGAGGTAATGGACCCCATACCCATCCGATTGGTGGTAATGGACCCATACCCAACCTACAGGTGGTAGTGGAACACATACCTATCCTTTTAGGTGGTAGTGGACTCCATAAACATCGTGTGATTTGTTATGGACCAAAGATCTATCCGGTTTTCAGTAGTGTACCCCATAAACATTTCAACTTAACATCGTTTTGTTATGACGTTCCTGCAATTCACTCTCTTCAGATTTTCAAAGCACAAACTATTGTATACAAAAATTATTTGAAAGAACCCCACAATTACATGTAATAATTTATAGTGCTTATTATAATTTACTTAGAACTACCAAGATTTCTCAAAACAAAACTACGAACCTTCAATTGGATGTAGCGTATCCATGATACCTGAATAACATGGAAAATAGTACGTAAATTTCATATAAGAAATTTCACTGTAAAAATACAATTATCATTTAAAATTGGAGCAAACGGATCCTTATGCTCTCTACAGTAATGTGGCGGGTACTATGAGACAGACTATGGTGCGTGAGGAAGGGTTGGTGCCTGGTGATAGGGAAATAACTGGAAATCTACCACAGATAAACTATGAACATTAGCAGCTTAGGAACTATGAGCCTTTGACCACAATGATACTATGTTATTGCGAGAGCGGGTTTCACTAACATAAAGGGAGCACAGAGCGCACACAGCTGGCCCAGTAGTGTGTGATAGATGTCACCAGTAACATAGAGGGAGCACAGAGTACACACAACTGGCCCAGTAGTGTGTGATAGATATCATCACAGCTGGTCCAGAAGTGTGTGATAGATATCTCCACAGCTGGCCCAGTAGTGTGTGATAGATATCACCACAGCTAGCCCAGTAGTGTGTGATAGATATCACCACAGCTGGCCCAGTAGTGTGTGATATATACCACCAGTAACATAGAGGGAGCACAGAGTACACACAGGCCGGTCGTGTGTGACAAATATCACCAGTAACATAGCAGAGAGCACAGACCACACAGCTGTGCTATTAGTGTGGAAGATAATCTAGAAAGGAAAGTCACATTTTTGTCACTGGTACCGCTTTTTGTCGCTCAACGTTCCGTCCGCCTCGATATGGATACTGCGTAGCGGTGACATGTTTGCCCTTATTTGGTGTCACCGTTGACGCCAGTGTTGTTGTCAGTAGTGTACTGTTAACAGTTCTCGTGTGTAGTGAAGTGTCTTGCTTTGGGTTTTACCAGCATTCATTGATTTTATCTGTTGTGAAGACTGTACCTGGTGTCCTGAAGGTACTGACCATAGTGTGACCACAGGGCCTTGTCCTGAGTGTGACAGTTGGTTACATTGAGAGTGTGGCCTGGTGTGCTGTGATAAGTAATTAGAGACAAACTATCTTTAGCCACTCTCCTGCCTACAGCTTTTGGTAAACCAGTGAGCCATAAGGTTTTGGTAAAACAAGCAGCAAATAGCTCTTGGTTTAACAGCCAGTTTAGCGCTAGTGGTACATCAAACATCATCCGGTTATTGTCGTCTAACAAAAGGTCTGTGATAATCTTAATTGTTGTTATTTCTTACACAAATTATTATAAAAGTTCAACATAAGATTATTAGTTTTTCAAGTGAAAGTATATATTCAATATGTAACTATTCTGCTGAGAATTTTCATGTGCCAGTCCATAGGTAATGTCTTTAACGTCAGCCAAAGGGAACAAAGGTGTTCCTACACTCATTTGTAGACGTCGGCCACAGATATATAGTCTCC
Source organism: Procambarus clarkii (assembly GCF_040958095.1). Lineage (NCBI taxonomy): Eukaryota > Metazoa > Arthropoda > Malacostraca > Decapoda > Cambaridae > Procambarus > Procambarus clarkii. Next base: position 2,250,175 of record NW_027189132.1, read on the forward strand.
GCCACAATAGTGTTCAGGGTTTTTCATATATTAAAACTACTGCTGTTCTCTGTAAGTGATGTTGAACTCCCGACATTTCACACAATTATTAACCACATGTCTAACCCTACTTTGGCGTTGTAACAACTACAACCACAACGCCAGTGTAAACTACCACAAAGATCAACACTCCAGCAACCAGGACCACAAGGTTCACCACACCACCATACATGACCACAAGGTTCACCACACCACCATACATGACCACAAGGTTCACCACACCACCATACATGACCACAAGGTTCACCACACCACCATACATGACCACAAGGTTCACCACACCAGCATACATGACCACAAGGTTCACCACACCACCATACATGACCACAAGGTTCACCACACCACCATACATGACCACAAGGTTCACCACACCACCATACATGACCACAAGGTTCACCACACCACCATACATGACCACAAGGTTCACCACGCTAGCATACATGACCACAAGGTTCACCACACCAGCATACATGACCAAAAGGTTCACCACACCAGCAAACATGACCACAAGGTTCACCACACCAGCATACATGACCACAAGGTTCACCACACCAGCATACATGACCACAAGGTTCACCACACCACCATACATGACCACAAGGTTCACCACACCACCATACATGACCACAAGGTTCACCACACCACCATACATGACCACAAGGTTCACCACACCATACATGACCACAAGGTTCACCACACCACCATACATGACCACAAGGTTCACCACACCACCATACATGACCACAAGGTTCACCACACCACCATACATGACCACAAGGTTCACCACACCACCATACATGACCACACGGTTCACCACACCAGCATACATGACCACAAGGTTCACCACACCAGCATACATGACCACAAGGTTCACCACACCAGCATACATGACCACAAGGTTTACCACACCAGCATACATGACCACAAGGTTCACCACACCACCATACATGACCACAAGGTTCACCACACCACCATACATGACCACAAGGTTCACCACACCACCATACATGACCACAAGGTTCACCACACCACCATACATGACCACAAGGTTCACCACACCACCATACATGACCACAAGGTTCACCACACCACCATACATGACCACAAGGTTCACCATACCACCATACATGGCCACAAGGTTCACCACACCACCATACTTGACCACAAGGTTCACCACACCACCATACATGACCACAAGGTTCACCACACCACCATACATGACCACAAGGTTCACCACACCAGCATACATGACCACAAGGTTCACCACACCAGCATACATGACCACAAGGTTCACCACACCAGCATACATGACCACAAGGTTCACCACACCACCATACATGACCACAAGGTTCACCACGCTAGCATACATGACCACAAGGTTCACCACACCACCATACATGACCACAAGGTTCACCACACCACCATACATGACCACAAGGTTCACCACACCACCATACATGACCACAAGGTTCACCACACCACCATACATGACCACAAGGTTCACCACACCACCATACATGACCACAAGGTTCACCACACCACTATACATGACCACAAGGTTCACCACACCACCATACATGAGCACAAGGTTCACCACACCACCATACATGACCACAAGGTTCACCACACCACCATATGTTACGGCCCTCTCGGGACGCAACGGGGTTCTTACTCTGATGTAGTTAGAGGAAGATATATATCCGGCCCCAAGCCAGTAGAGGCTATCAAGGGATGCGATCCGTGACGCAAGTAACTTAAAGGGAGTAGGGAAAGAAAGGTAAGAACTTAATATAATATATTGACCACCACCAATAAATAAATATTATATAAAAGGAGTACACAGGGGGAGGGGTATTAATGCTATGCAAGGGGATTATTCACTGTAGTCTTCTGCTGAAGACTCTGGTGCCACACCACTTTCGGTGCCGATTCCTTGGTGCTTTCTTCGTGGCCTTAAGACGTGTCCTCTGATAACACCGAGTCTACCCTGGCCACAGGTCAGCCACAACACAGGTCCACTGGGGGCACCGTCGTGGAGGCCGTCAACCACACGTCCAGCAGGTCTGCTGGCAGGTACTGAGCCACCAAGGCTGGTACGGCCACTCCACGAACGATAAAAGGGGTACGCCCTAGACAGGAGTCTCGTGTGATATCACCAATCACCCTCCTGTCCTCAATACCCCAGTGGATTATCGTCTCTAACCGTCGGTCCCGGGTAAATCCTTCCACTGCCACTCCACTGGCAGGCTTAACACACCACAGTGTTCTTCCGGGGGGACGACGTCACAACAACTGCAGCAAACTTCAAGGTATGGAGACTGGCTGCCTCGGGTAGACTGCTTCCACCTTCAACACAGTGGTCCCAGGTCGGCTCTGTAAGCAGACACGTCATTAATAACCGGGACACTAATACACCACACTCACAGGCTCAGATACAAACGCCCGACATATCCACTCCATAGATGGCGCTGTCGTCGGAGCACCACCTCACCAGAGGTCAGGGGCGGCGGTGTTGAGCGCTGAACCAGACTGGAAACTGGTCCTCGAGGCCAGTACACGCTGTCCTCACTAGGTGTCGTCGTTCGTTTGGCGGGGGTTTCGGGAGCTGACCCACAGATGGCGTGTTTGTCACTGCTCCAGGCTCGGACGTTGAATCCGGATTCGTAACACCATACATGACCACAAGGTTCACCACACCACCATACATGACCACAAGGTTCACCACACCACCATACATGACCACAAGGTTCACCACACAACCATACATGACCACAAGGTTCACCACACCACCATACATGATCACAAGGTTCACCACACCAGCATACATGACCACAAGGTTCACCACACCAGCATACATGACCACAAGGTTCACCACACCACCATACATGACCACAAGGTTCACCACACCACCATACATGACCACAAGGTTCACCACACCACCATACATGACCACAAGGTTCACCACGCTAGCATACATGACCACAAGGTTCACCACACCAGCATACATGACCACAAGGTTTACCACACCACCATACAAGACCACAAGGTTCACCACACCACCATACATGACCACAAGGTTCACCACGCTAGCATACATGACCACAAGGTTCACCACACCACCATACATGACCACAAGGTTCACCACACCACCATACATGACCACAAGGTTCACCACACCACCATACATGACCACAAGGTTCACCACACCACCATACATGACCACAAGGTACACCACACCACCATACATGACCACAAGGTTCACCACACCACCATAAATGACCACAAGGTTCACCACACCACCATACATGACCACAAGGTTCACCACACCAGCATACATGACCACAAGGTTCACCACACCAGCATACATGACCACAAGGTTCACCACACCAGCATACATGACCACAAGGTTCACCACACCAGCATACATGACCACAAGGTTCACCACACCACCATACATGACCACAAGGTTCACCACACCACCATACATGACCACAAGGTTCACCACACCACCATACATGACCACAAGGTTCACCACACCATACATGACCCACAAGGTTCACCACGCCACCATACATGACCACAAGGTTCACCACACCACCATACATGACCACAAGGTTCACCACACCACCATACATGACCACAAGGTTCACCACACCACCATACATGACCACAAGGTTCACCACACCACCATACATGACCACAAGGTTCACCACACCAGCATACATGACCACACGGTTCACCACACCAGCATACATGACCACAAGGTTCACCACACCAGCATACATGACCACAAGGTTCACCACACCAGCATACATGACCACAAGGTTCACCACACCACCATACATGACCACAAGGTTCACCACACCACCATACATGACCACAAGGTTCACCACACCACTATACATGACCACAAGGTTCACCACACCACCATACATGACCACAAGGTTCACCACACCACCATACATGACCACAAGGTTCACCACACCACTATACATGACCACAAGGTTCACCACACCACCATACATGACCACAAGGTTCACCACACCACCATACATGACCACAAGGTTCACCACACCACCATACATGACCACAAGGTTCACCACACCACCATACATGACCACAAGGTTCACCACACCACCATACATGACCACAAGGTTCACCACACAACCATACATGACCACAAGGTTCACCACACCACTATACATGACAACAAGGTTCACCACACCACTATACATGACCACAAGGTTCACCACACAACCATACATGACCACAAGGTTCACCACACCACCATACATGACCACAAGGTTCACCACACCACCATACATGACCACAAGGTTCACCACACCACCATACAATACCACAAGGTTCACCACACCACCATACATGACCACAAGGTTCACCACACCACCATACATGACCACAAGGTTCACCACACCACTATACATGACCACAAGGTTCACCACACCACCATACATGACCACAAGGTTCACCACACCACCATACATGACCACAAGGTTCACCACACCACCATACATGACCACAAGGTTCACCACACCACCATACATGACCACAAGGTTCACCACACCACCATACATGACCACAAGGTTCACCACACAACCATACATGACCACAAGGTTCACCACACCACCATACATGACCACAAGGTTCACCACACCAGCATACATGACCACAAGGTTCACCACACCAGCATACATGACCACAAGGTTCACCACACCACCATACATGACCACAAGGTTCACCACACCACCATACATGACCACAAGGTTCACCACACCACCATACATGACCACAAGGTTCACCACACCACCATACATGACCACAAGGTTCACCACACCACCATACATGACCACAAGGTTCACCACACCACCATACATGACCACAAGGTTCACCACACAACCATACATGACCACAAGGTTCACCACACCACCATACATGACCACAAGGTTCACCACACCAGCATACATGACCACAAGGTTCACCACACCAGCATACATGACCACAAGGTTCACCACACCACCATACATGACCACAAGGTTCACCACACCACCATACATGACCACAAGGTTCACCACACCACCATACATGACCACAAGGTTCACCACGCTAGCATACATGACCACAAGGTTCACCACACCAGCATACATGACCACAAGGTTCACCACACCAGCATACATGACCACAAGGTTCACCACACCAGCATACATGACCACAAGGTTCACCACACCAGCATACATGACCACAAGGTTCACCACACCACCATACATGACCACAAGGTTCACCACACCACCATACATGACCACAAGGTTCACCACACCACTATACATGACCACAAGGTTCACCACACCACCATACATGACCACAAGGTTCACCACACCACCATACATGACCACAAGGTTCACCACACCACCATACATGACCACAAGGTTCACCACACCACCATACATGACCACAAGGTTCACCACACCACCATACATGACCACAAGGTTCACCACACAACCATACATGACCACAAGGTTCACCACACCACTATACATGACCACAAGGTTCACCACACCACTATACATGACCACAAGGTTCACCACACAACCATACATGACCACAAGGTTCACCACACCACCATACATGACCACAAGGTTCACCACACCGCCATACATGACCACAAGGTTCACCACACCACCATACAATACCACAAGGTTCACCACACCACCATACATGACCACAAGGTTCACCACACCACCATACATGACCACAAGGTTCACCACACCACTATACATGACCACAAGGTTCACCACACCACCATACATGACCACAAGGTTCACCACACCACCATACATGACCACAAGGTTCACCACACCACCATACATGACCACAAGGTTCACCACACCACCATACATGACCACAAGGTTCACCACACCACCATACATGACCACAAGGTTCACCACACAACCATACATGACCACAAGGTTCACCACACCACCATACATGACCACAAGGTTCACCACACCAGCATACATGACCACAAGGTTCACCACACCAGCATACATGACCACAAGGTTCACCACACCACCATACATGACCACAAGGTTCACCACACCACCATACATGACCACAAGGTTCACCACACCACCATACATGACCACAAGGTTCACCACACCACCATACATGACCACAAGGTTCACCACACCACCATACATGACCACAAGGTTCACCACACCACCATACATGACCACAAGGTTCACCACACAACCATACATGACCACAAGGTTCACCACACCACCATACATGACCACAAGGTTCACCACACCAGCATACATGACCACAAGGTTCACCACACCAGCATACATGACCACAAGGTTCACCACACCACCATACATGACCACAAGGTTCACCACACCACCATACATGACCACAAGGTTCACCACACCACCATACATGACCACAAGGTTCACCACGCTAGCATACATGACCACAAGGTTCACTACACCAGCATACATGACCACAAGGTTCACCACACCAGCATACATGACCACAAGGTTCACCACACCAGCATACATGACCACAAGGTTCACCACACCAGCATACATGACCACAAGGTTCACCACACCACCATACATGACCACAAGGTTCACCACACCACCATACATGACCACAAGGTTCACCACACCACCATACATGACCACAAGGTTCACCACACCATACATGACCACAAGGTTCACCACGCCACCATACATGACCACAAGGTTCACCACACCACCATACATGACCACAAGGTTCACCACACCACCATACATGACCACAAGGTTCACCACACCACCATACATGACCACAAGGTTCACCACACCACCATACATGACCACAAGGTTCACCACACCACCATACATGACCACAAGGTTCACCACACCAGCATACATGACCACACGGTTCACCACACCAGCATACATGACCACAAGGTTCACCACACCAGCATACATGACCACAAGGTTCACCACACCAGCATACATGACCACAAGGTTCACCACACCACCATACATGACCACAAGGTTCACCACACCACCATACATGACCACAAGGTTCACCACACCACCATACATGACCACAAGGTTCACCACACCACCATACATGACCACAAGGTTCACCACACCACCATACATGACCACAAGGTTCACCACACCACTATACATGACCACAAGGTTCACCACACCACCATACATGACCACAAGGTTCACCACACCACCATACATGACCACAAGGTTCACCACACCACCATACATGACCACAAGGTTCACCACACCACCATACATGACCACAAGGTTCACCACACCATCATACATGACCACAAGGTTCACCACACAACCATACATGACCACAAGGTTCACCACACCACCATACATGACCACAAGGTTCACCACACCACTATACATGACCACAAGGTTCACCACACAACCATACATGACCACAAGGTTCACCACACCACCATACATGACCACAAGGTTCACCACACCACCATACATGACCACAAGGTTCACCACACCACCATACATGACCACAAGGTTCACCACACCACCATACATGACCACAAGGTTCACCACACCACCATACATGACCACAAGGTTCACCACACCACTATACATGACCACAAGGTTCACCACACCACCATACATGACCACAAGGTTCACCACACCACCATACATGACCACAAGGTTCACCACACCACCATACATGACCACAAGGTTCACCACACCACCATACATGACCACAAGGTTCACCACACCACCATACATGACCACAAGGTTCACCACACACCATACATGACCACAAGGTTCACCACACCACCATACATGACCACAAGGTTCACCACACCAGCATACATGACCACAAGGTTCACCACACAGCATACATGACCACAAGGTTCACCACACCACCATACATGACCACAAGGTTCCCCACACCACCATACATGACCACAAGGTTCACCACACCACCATACATGACCACAAGGTTCACCACGCTAGCATACATGACCACAAGGTTCACCACACCAGCATACATGACCACAAGGTTCACCACACCAGCATACATGACCACAAGGTTCACCACTCCAGCATACATGACCACAAGGTTCACCACACCAGCATACATGACCACAAGGTTCACCACACCACCATACATGACCACAAGGTTCACCACACCACCATACATGACCACAAGGTTCACCACACCACCATACATGACCACAAGGTTCACCACCACCATACATGACCACAAGGTTCACCACGCCACCATACATGACCACAAGGTTCACCACACCACCATACATGACCACAAGGTTCACCACACCACCATACATGACCACAAGGTTCACACACACCACCATACATGACCACAAGGTTCACCACACCACCATACATGACCACAAGGTTCACCACACCAGCATACATGACCACAAGGTTCACCACACCAGCATACATGACCACAAGGTTCACCACACCAGCATACATGACCACAAGGTTCACCACACCAGCATACATGACCACAAGGTTCACCACACCACATACATGACCACAAGGTTCACCACACCACCATACATGACCACAAGGTTCACCACACCACCATACATGACCAAAAGGTTCACCACACCACCATACATGACCACAAGGTTCACCACACCACTATACATGACCACAAGGTTCACCACACCACCTACATGACCACAAGGTTCACCACACCACATACATGACCACAAGGTTCACCACACCACCATACATGACCACAAGGTTCACCACACCACCATACATGACCACAAGGTTCACCACACAACCATACATGACCACAAGGTTCACCACACCACCATACATGACCACAAGGTTCACCACACCACCATACATGACCACAAGGTTCACCACACCACCATACATGACCACAAGGTTCACCACACCACCATACATGACCACAAGGTTCACCACACCACCATACATGACCACAAGGTTCACCACACCACCATACATGACCACAAGGTTCACCACACCACCATACATGACCACAAGGTTCACCACACCAGCCATACATGACCACAAGGTTCACCACACCACCATACATGACCACAAGGTTCACCACACCAGCATACATGACCACAAGGTTCACCACACCACCATACATGACCACAAGGTTCACCACACCACCATACATGACCACAAGGTTCACCACACCTAGCATACATGACCACAAGGTTCACCACACCAGCATACATGACCACAAGGTTCACCACACCAGCCATACATGACCACAAGGTTCACCACACCAGCATACATGACCACAAGGTTCACCACACCAGCCATACATGACCACAAGGTTCACCACACCACCATACATGACCACAAGGTTCACCACACCAGCATACATGACCACAAGGTTCACCACACCACCATACATGACCACAAGGTTCACCACACCACCATACATGACCACAAGGTTCACCACACCACCATACATGACCACAAGGTTCACCACACCACCATACATGACCACAAGGTTCACCACACCACCATACATGACCACAAGGTTCACCACACCACCATACATGACCACAAGGTTCACCACACACCATACATGACCACAAGGTTCACCACACACCATACATGACCACAAGGTTCACCACACCACCATACATGACCACAAGGTTCACCACACCACCATACATGACCACAAGGTTCACCACACCACCATACATGACCACAAGGTTCACCACACCACCATACATGACCACAAGGTTCACCACACCACCATACATGACCACAAGGTTCACCACACCACCATACATGACCACAAGGTTCACCACACCACCATACATGACCACAAGGTTCACCACACCACCATACATGACCACAAGGTTCACCACACCACCATACATGACCACAAGGTTCACCACACCACCATACATGACCACAAGGTTCACCACACCACCATACATGACCACAAGGTTCACCACACCACCATACATACCACAAGGTTCACCACACCACCATACATGACCACAAGGTTCACCACACCACCATACATGACCACAAGGTTCACCACACCACCATACATGACCACAAGGTTCACCACACCACCATACATGACCACAAGGTTCACCACACCACCATACATGACCACAAGGTTCACCACACCACCATACATGACCACAAGGTTCACCACACCACCATACATGACCACAAGGTTCACCACACCACCATACATGACCACAAGGTTCACCACACCACCATACATGACCACAAGGTTCACCACACCACCATACATGACCACAAGGTTCACCACACCGCACCATACATGACCACAAGGTTCACCACACACATACATGACCACAAGGTTCACCACACCACCATACATGACCAAAGGTTCACCACACCCATACATGACCACAAGGTTCACCACACCAGCATACATGACCACAAGGTTCACCACACCACCATACATGACCACAAGGTTCACCACACCACATACATGACCACAAGGTTCACCACACACCATACATGACCACAAGGTTCACCACACCACCATACATGACCACAAGGTTCACCACACCACATACATGACCACAAGGTTCACCACACCAGCATACATGACCACAAGGTTCACCACACCAGCATACATGACCACAAGGTTCACCACCAGCATACATGACCACAAGGTTCACCACACCACATACATGACCACAAGGTTCACCACACACATACATGACCACAATTGTCACCACAACACCATACATGACCACAAGGTTCACCACACCATACATGACCCAAGGTTCACCCACCACCATACATGACCACAAGGTTCA